>NW_026943818.1:1380256-1455256 GCF_035594765.1 Anolis carolinensis
GTTGTCACTGCCATTCATTAAACCTCCCTCATTCCTGGGAAAGGTCTTTGCAGGACCCGGCCCAGGAGACCTCCAGGCAATTAAATCCTGCCTGTTTTGCGACTGCTCGTCTGCGAGAACACCAGCTGCCGACTTCCCAAATGCTTGTTTGTGATCCAAGAAAGAGAGCGAGATTGATGAGCCCGGCTAAATTATCCTCTCCGCAAAAAGCCTTTATTAACCCGGCACGTTTGATGTGTGCTGGGTGTTCGATCCCATCATCCCCAGCCTGGAAGCTTTGGGAAGAGTGTGGACAAGAGGGTGTGTTTCCTGCCTTTTCATGCGACACCCGTGTTTTTCCTAGTCATCCGGAGAGTTGAATACTGTACAGACCATCCCGGGCACTTCAGTCATCGGAGGAGGCCCTACTCTCAGTCCGACCCCTATAAAAAAAATTATTGTTTTTTTCTAATTAATATTATGTTTATTTATTATTTTTAACTTATTTATTAATTAATTATTATTGTTGTTATCGTCTTTCTATACTTCTGATATTAAGTGAAGTCGTTGTGGCGTTGAGTGTTTGCCGTTTGTATGTATGTCAACCGCTCTGAGTCCCTCTGAGGAGAGAGGGTGGTCTAGAAATATAGTATTATTATTATTATTATTATTATTATTATTATTATTATTATTATTATTATTATTATTATTATTAGAAGTATGACACACCAAACTAGGTATGCTGGATTTCGTATCACAAAATCACAAGTTGAACCTTTCCCAAGTGTCTAGGACTGTGTGATGTATTTTCTGATGATGCGCACAGATCCCAGTAGGGTGGCCTTTTGCAGTTGGCAGATCGTAATTTTGTCAATTACTACTACTACTATTATTATTATTATTATTATTATTTTATTTTATTTTATTATGACACAGCAAACAAGATAGACATGCTGGATTTCGTATCACAAAATCACAAGTCGAACACTTCCCAAGTGTCTAGGACTGTGTGATGTATTTTCGGATGATGCGCGCAGATCCCAGTAGGGTGGCCTTTTGCAGTTGGCAGATCGTAATTTTGTCAATGTCTATTGTTTCCAAATGCCGGCTGAGATCTTTTGGCACGGCACCCAATATGCCGATCACCACCGGGACCACCTGCCCTGGTTTCTGCCAGAGTCTTTGAAGTTCAGTCTTGAGGTCCTGAGAGCGGCTGAGTTTTTCCTGTTGTTTTTCGTCAATGTGACTGTCACCTGGGATGGCAACATCAATGATCCAAATCTTTTTCTTTTCCACAACTGTGATGTCTGGTGTGTTGTGTTCCAGAACTTTGTCAGTCTGGATTCGGAAGTCCCACAGTATCTTTGCGTGCTCATTTTCCAATACTTTTGCAGGTTTGTGATCCCACCAGTTCTTTACTGCAGGGAGGTGGTACTTGAGGCATAAGTTCCAATGAATCATTTGGGCCACGTAGTTGTGCCTCTGTTTGTAGTCTTTCTGTGAGATTTTCTTACAGCAGCTGAGGAGATTTTGTCGGTTTCCTTGCACAGTCTGCATTTTGGGTCATCAGCTGATTTTTCAATCTTGGCCTTGATTGCCTTTGTTCTGATGGCTTGCTCCTGGGCTGCATGGATCAGGCCTTCTGTCTCCTTCTTCAGGGTCCCATTCGTGAGCCAGAGCCAGGTCTTCTCCTTATCAGCTTTTCCTTCAATTTTGTCAGGGAACTTTCCATGCAATGTTTTGTTGAGGCATAAGTTCCAATGAATCATTTGGGCCACATAGTTGTGCCTCTGTTTGTAGTCTGTCTGTGCGATTTTCTTACAGCAGCTGAGGATATGATCCATGGTTTCATCGGTTTCCTTGCACAGTCTGCATTTTGGGTCATCAGCTGATTTTTTGATCTTGGCCTTAATTGCATTTATTATTATTATTATTATTATTATTATTATTATTATTATTATTATTATTATTATTATTATTACTGTTACTACTGCTTGAAGGAGGACGTCCAAACATTTTGCAAAGAGGGCCTGACGCTCTTGTTAACCTATTAACAATTAAATGGACTCTTTGACGACATTTGGCATGTGGCATACTTGTCGTTTCTTCACACGGGACACAAATCTAATTTTGTCTCTATGAGTCTACACTGCTTTCTGGATTCAGAAACTGGATTATATGGCAATGCAGATGGGACCATAGACTCAGGAGGTCTGAGTATGCAATACAGGCAAGACACAAATTTCATTTAAACACTATCAATACACAAATCCCACATTAACAGAGGTTGCTCATTATGTTTGTACGACACACAGTTTGCAATGCTTGGAGCGCAGGCCTTCCCAATCTCCTTGTTGTTGTGTGTCTTCACTCTGTTTCTGACCAGGATTTGCTCAGTGAGAGTTCTTTTAGGCTGTTTTAAAGATGTTCTTAAGATGTTTTTAAATTGTTGATTTTAGTTTGTTCTTGTAAGCCGCCCCGAGCCCTAGGGGAGTAGCGGCATATAAGTTTGGAAAATAAATAAATAAATAAAGGTGTCCCTTTGAGAAAAAAACCCCATAATTTCACAATATGTATAGTTTAAATAACAAAAATGTATAATGGTAATATATAACTATTTAAGAAATCAAAAACTATTTATTACCACTATTTCCATGTACAACAATCTATGGCACCTCTTGCAGTTTCCACGCTGATTTCTCTCTCTTCTAGTTTCAATGTAGTCATGAATAATGAATAATATAATCATAATATAATAGTAATAATATGATAATATACTACAATAATCTATATATATAAAAGAGTGATGGCATCAGGGCAGCGGACAAAACAACAAAACTACAGCCCCCCCAACCTCGAAATTTGACAACACAACCCATCATCCACGGCTCTAGGTTGATACAACAAAAAGAAAAGAAAAATAAAGTCCTAATAAGAGGGAGAGGAATAATTGTTTTTATCCAATTGCTGCCAGTTAGAGGGCTAAGCTCCACCCACTTGGTCTCCTAGCAACCTACTCAGTCCAGGGGATAGGCATAGTTAGGCCTCAGGCCTCTTCCACACTGCCTATAAAATACAGATTATCTGATTTTAACTGGATTATATGGCAGTGTAGACTCAAGGCCCTTCCACACAGCTATATTACCCATTTAGAATCCGGGCTGTGGCGCAGGCGGGAGAGCAAGCCAGCTGCAACCAGCTGCAATGAATGACCAGGAGGTCATGAGTTCGAGGCCCGCTTGGAGCCTATGTTTGTCTTGTCTTTGTTCTATGTTAAAAGGCATTGAATGTTTGCCTATATGTGTAATGTGAGTCCCCTTTGGGGTGAGAAGGGCGGAATATAAATGCTGTAAATAAATAAATAAATTATATTATCTGCTTTGAACTGGATTATCTTGAGTCCACACTGCCAGATAATTCACTTCAGTGTGCATATTATACAGCTGTGTAGAAGGGGCAGTTCTAGGCAGATAATATAAGATTACAAATATACAGTAGAGTCTCACTAATCCAACATAAACAGTGTCCTCTATCCTCACCACTTTCACAGTACACAAACAACCAAATGCATACTAAACATAAAGACAACCATACAACAGACATTCAATACCACCACTACCTCAACAATTTCTCACCAACAACACCAGACAACGCCACAGCAACGCGTGGCCGGGCACAGCTAGTAGAATAATAATAGAATGAGATTATATATAATTATACTAGCTGTGCCCTGCCACGCGTTGCTATGGCCAATTGGAATTGCAGTGAATAGCCTCACTGCTTCAAAGCCTGGCCGTTTTCTACTAGGGATGTTTAGGTTGTTTGTAAGAACGTAGAGACGTGGATGAGGGGTTGTGTTGTCAATTTTCTAGGTTGGGGGGCCTTTAGTTTTGTTGTTTTGCCCGGTGGAGCGATGCCATTCTCCTTTTATATACAGTAGAGTCTCGCTTATCCAAGCTAAACGGGCTGGCAGAAGCTTGGATAAGCGAATATCTTGGATAATAAGGAGGGATTAAGGAAAAGCCTATTAAACATCAAATTAGGTGATGATTTTACAAATTAAGCCCCAAAACATCATGTTATACAACAAATTTGTCAGAAAAAGTAGTTCAATACACAGTAATGTTATGCTGTAATTACTGTATTTACGTATTTAGCACCAAAATATCACGATATATTGAAAACATTGACTACAAAAATGTGTTGGATAATCCAGAACATTGGATAAGCGAGTGTTGGATAAGTGAGACTCTACTGTATTTAATAAATCAAAAACTATTTATTACCACTATTTCCATGTACAACGATCTATGCAGTTTCCACGCTGATTTCTCTCTATCCTAGTTCCAATGTAGTCATGAGCAATGAATAATATAATAATAATATAATAGTAATAATATGATAATATACTACAATAATAGAATAATAATAGAATGAGATAGAATATAATCTATATATATAAACTAGCTGTGCCCGGCCACGTGTTGCTGTGGCAAAGTATGGTGGTATGGGAAATAAAGTATTGAGGAATTGGTGGTAGTTAGTTAAAGTAAAGGGTCCCCTGGGCTGAGTGGGTTGCTAGGAGACCAAGTGAGCGGAGCTTAGCCTTCTAACTGGCAGCAATTGGTTAAAAACCATTATTCCTCTCCCTCTAATTAGGACTTTATTTTTCTTTTCTTTTCATTGTATCAACCTGGAGGCATGGATGAGGGGTTGTGATGTCAATTTTCGAGGTCGTGGGGTGTTTACTTTTGTTGTTTTGTCCGCTGCCGTGATGCCATCACTCTTTTATATATATAGATGAGTGATGGCATCACGGCGACCAACAAAACAACAAAACGACAGGCCCCCCAACCTCGAAATTTGACAACACAACCCATCATCCACGCCTCTAGGTTGATACAACAAAAAGAAAAGAAAAATAAAGTCCTAATTAGAGGGAGAGGAATAATTGTTTTTATCCAATTGCTGCTAGTTATATATAATGTGCATAATTCCCATGGAGTAAACAACAAAACTACTGGACCAAATCACACCAAATTTGGCCACAAAAGACATAGTCATCCAATCAATCTGCATGCGGCAGCGTGTCAGCAAAAATGGCTAGGCGTGTCAGTGCTGACACGCGTGTCATAGGTTGGCCATCACTGGCTTAGTGAGATGTCTAAGTTGCTCAAAACTACCTTGACGGTTCCATCTCATCAGGTTATGCACCACCTTGAGAGATCCGGCCTGAGTGACAGGTTCCTCTCCGGGCGAAAGGCAAGAGCATAAATCTTGCATGCGGGCCCGGCCGGTTGCAGCGCTTGAAGCCGTGTCCCCAGGAAGGGCTACAAACAAATGGCCCCGAGCAGGAACGTGGCAAGCGGGGAGCCAAACTCTAATTGGCCGAATTAGACCTCTGGCGCAAGCGGTGCGCGCGAACCCCGTCTGCGTCTGGCGCCGAACTCCGGCACCTCTGTGCTGACCTTCCCCGCCTGCCGGGATTCGGCAAAGTTGGGGACAATTTGCAGGCTCCCCGAGAAATCTATTAAGAGGTGGAGCAAGGACGGGATTAGCGCATGTTGCAAAGCCAGAGGCAGGTTTGGGTCCGGGTTGGGATGAAAGTTGTTGTGTGTGTTTTTAAAACAAATCAGCACTTGCCACTCTTTTATTAAACACTCATCTCTCTCCACTCGTAGTTCCGCAACGTGGTTGTTCTTTAGTGCTCAGACTCAAGGATGGAGTGGCGAAGGAGCGCTTCTTCTCTGGGTCGCATACGAAGGATGGCGGAGACTCTATGCGCCATCTCCAGCACTCTTTGCCGACTGATAATAAGAAGAAGAAGAAGAAGAAGGAGGAGGATGAGGAGGAGGAGGAGAAGGAGACAGAAGGCCTGATCCTTGCAGCCCAGGCCATCAGAACAAAGGCAATTAAGGCCAAGATCGAAAAATCAGCTGATGACCCAAAATGCAGACTGTGCAAGGAAACCGAGAAAACCATGGATCATCTCCTCAGCTGCTGTAAGAAAATCGCACAGACAGACTACAAACAGAGGCACAACTATGTGGCCCAAATGATTCATTGGAACTTATGCCTCAAGTACCACCTCCCTGCAGGAAAGAACTGGTGGGATCACAAACCTGCAAAAGTATTGGAAAATGAGCACGCAAAGATACTGTGGGACTTCCGAATCCAGACTGACAAAGTTCTGGAACACAACACACCAGACATCACAGTTGTGGAAAAGAAAAAGGTTTGAATCATTGATGTCGCCATCCCAGGTGACAGTCGCATTGACGAAAAACAACAGGAAAAACTCAGCCGCTATCAGGACCTCAAGATTGAACTTCAAAGACTCTGGCAGAAACCAGTGCAGGTGGTCCCGGTGGTGATGGGCGCACTGGGTGCCGTGCCGAAAGATTTCAGCCGGCATTTGGAAACAATAGGCATTGACAAAATTACGATCTGCCAACTGCAAAAGGCCACCCTGCTGGGATCTGCGCGCATCATCCGAAAATACATCACACAGTCCTAGATATAAAATAATAATAATAATAATAATAATAATAATAATAATAATAATAATAATACATCACACAGTCCTAGACACTTGGGAAGTGTTCGAGTTGTGATTTTGTGATACGAAATCCAGCATATCTATCTTGTTTGCTGTGTCATAATAAAATAGTAATAATAATAATAATAATAATAATAATAATAATAATAATAATAATTTTATTCTTGAACCCCGCCTCTACCTCCCTGCAGGGTCTCAGGGCGGCTTACAAATGCAAAACAAGTATACATACATAAAACATCAAATGTCTCCTCACCATCATCATAGGACTTTATCCCACGGGATAAGTAAAGTGTTTCAGATCGTTAGTTTTCCCAGAACCTTCACAAAACACTCCTAGCGTTTGGGCTCCTCCAGACCGTGACAAAATCTGGGTTTAAAATCCTGGGATCTGAGTGCGGGTCTCCATATAGACTTGTAAATCCCGGAATTGGGCCGTCCTCACAGGCTTCCTTTGCATCGGAACAAGATTGAAGGCGAAATAAAGAACTTCAAAGAGTTCTATTTACTCTCAGTTTGTGCTTCCTATGTGTCCATTTGAGAGCCCAATCTGCTGTTTTGGGCTTTTTAAAAGCGCACATGCACTGGAGCATAATATACAGGAGAAAAGGAAGGGAAGGAAAACACGTGTTTTGCATGACTGCTGGGATAGACAGTGATGCAAAGGCGTGCATTTTCCAGCCAGGATTGGGATTTAAGCGCACCTTTTTAACACATGTTTTTCATCCGTTGCTGCAAATCAGCACGGATTTACTTCTAGTGTCATTTAGCCATCGCCTCGCCTTTTAACCCAGTAACTTCCGCCTTTTAGGGCCTGTGAAGAAGAGCCTTTATTTACTACAGCTTTGCACCAAACTGCCTATGGACTCACCCATTTTGCCCCAGCCTAGCCGGGATCGGGATTTAAGCACACCTTTTTAACACGTGTTTTTCGTCCGTTGCTGCGAATCAGCACGGATTTACTGCTAGTATCATTTAGCCACCGCATCCTCTTTTAACCCGATAACTTCTGCCTTTTAGGGCCTGTGAAGAAGAGCCTTTATTTACTACAGCTTTGCACCAAACTGCCTATGGATTCACCAATTTTGCCCCAGCCCAGCCAGGATCGGGATTTAAGCACACCTTTTTAACACGTGTTTTTCGTCCGTTGCTGCGAATCAGCACGGATTTACTTCTAGTATAATATATATGGCGCCAAATTGCTATGTGTGTGTGTGTAAAGAAATCCTTGCAAAGCTGCCTGCAAAAAGGGAGCTCAGCTTTTTGCAGAGGCAAGCCACGCCTCAAACAATGTATCGGTTTGATGGCAGATGGCTGGTTTTGTCAGTTGGTAATTTGGGCTTGTAGGGAGAGCACAGAAAAGACAGGCTCTCTAGCTATGGTCAAGTAGCAGTTTTAAATATGCTATGCTGGATATATTGAATGCTGATTGATTAGTTATTGATCCTATGCAACTACATTGTACGGTTGCTGAACTGTTTATTTGACTCAACAAGTAAAGTTTCTTTGTTCTTTTAATTCCTCTGCCTGGTCTGAGTCTTTTGCACATGGTGTTAACTGGACGCTGCTGGTTCCGCTATACACACACCTGCTAACAATTTAGCCACTGCTTCCCCTTTTAACCCGGTAACTTCCGCCTTTTAGGGCCTGTGAAGAAGAGCCTTTATTTACTACAGCTTTGCACCAAACTGCCTATGGGCTCACCCATTTTGCCCCCAACCCTGCCAACGAGTAGAATAGAGCATTTGAGAGACTTTTCAGAAATGTGATGGGGCTTTCTTGCCCGAGACCAAGTCATGTTGGAAGCATGGAACGATGTGATATTAAGTTCGCCTTGTAGCTGACCTCTCCCAAAGGTGACAGCTCTCGTCCAGGGCTTTCAAGTCCTTCTCTTTCTCGGCACGGTGGGACGAGAAAGAGAGATGCGCGGAACGTGGTGTCCCTTCCTACCTGGAGGTGTCCCTGCCTTGCAGCTCCCTCTCCGCCATATGTAACGCGCCGCCAGATGCTCTTGTTTCAACATCCGTTTCGTTCCGTGTCTTCTTCTTTCCCTCCCCTCCCTCCTCGCTCTTCACTTGATGAAGTTAAACTCCTCTCTCTCTGGGGTGAATTGCAGGCATAAGCATCGGATTGGCATCCGAGCGGCGGAGCAGTTGGCGGCGAGGCGCCTGGGGAAAACCCCAACAGCAGGTTTTCGCTGGAAGGGACAACGGCTTTATTTCCCTCTTGGTCCTTGACAACGAAGCAGCTGTCCTGCGATTATTATTTTACCTTCTAGTAATGGCGCTGCCTCTCTTCCTATCCTCCCAGGTATGTGGCCGGGTCTCTTGCAGATGTACAGGTAAAGCATGGCTCGACTTCAAAGCGGGGGGCCTGCCTGGCGCTTGAGCACCACCTGCCGAAGCATCCGTTTCCTACACCTCGAAAATACTGGACTCGATAGACATTAGAATACATTAGAGTTCCATCATTTGGGAAGACCAGATTAAGACTGGTTTTCCACTCACACACAAAGGAGCTGCAACCGACTGAGCCTGTCTCGGAGCCGCCGGAAAATCATCTCGCCCGGCATGTGGGCGAAACCCAAGCAGAGTCGCAGCGAGCGGGTGCTTTGCCCAAATATTTGATCTGGAAACGTCGCTGCCTTCTCTCGGCTGCCTCCCGCGGAGCTTCGCTTTGGGCGCCGGTGTTCATTATCCCGTCGAAATGTCCCTCGCTTTTGAACAAATCGGCGTCTTCTCCCCGTGTGTCTCTGTGAGTGTGAAGCGTTCTTCCAGACTGAAGTTGCCGAGCAGAGAGAAATAGGGACGGATACTAAATACTAGACATGTCCAAAAAATCGTTTTGAATCATATATCGGAATTATTTTGGATTGTTCTCGCTTTTTGATACGCATTCCGAGACGTTGTCTCACAGCGCAATCGGCAATGTAATTCGAACCATTGTTGGCCCATTTTCTAATTGTCTCTTAATGTTTCGTTAATTCCCCCCCCCCAAAAAAAAATTTTTAAATATATTTTTTAAAAAATTTTTTTTAAAAAAAAATTGTTTCTGCAACCTACCTAGAATGGGAGCTTAGCACAGCCTAACATGGCTGCCACTCCCAGGCCAATCAGAAGCTTCCACGATGGACGCAAAGGTGGGGGCTAGAGTTGATGAGGATAGCTCAAGAAATGAGGGCAGGAGAGCCCTGTAAAAGTCCCCCCCGGTTCCTTTTTTTTTGCGATTGCGCATGCGCGTCCGCCATTTTAGAAACATTTAGAATCATTACGAATTTTCGGAAATATCTGAAATTTTTGGGTGAAAAAATCGGAAATACTTTCTATATCGAAGCGCCAGCGCCCCCTACTTTAGAAACGAGAATTGAAACATTTTTTTCATCGATCGGACATGCCTAATAAATACCCCAAAACAAGGCCCGCAGTCCGGACGCGGTCCTCTGAGGCCTTATGAATTCAGGACAGAACTTCTCTAGGGACACAATGGGTTAAGCCCTTGTGCTGCTGAACTGCTGTCCTGAAGGTTGGCAGTTCGAATTTGACCGAGTGAGCTCCCGCTGTTAGGCCTAGCTCCTGCCAACCTGGCAGTTCGAAAACATACAAATGTGAGTAGAGTTGTCAGTCAGAACTGGGTAAAGATGCCTTGGGTGCAGTTGATGTACAGCACCCAGAATCCCCATTAGGGAGACTTATCCCTGGGAGTTGTAGTCCAAAGGAAGCAAACTCTCCAAGCACTTTCCAGCCAAAATAATAAAAAGGGGGGAAAAAGAGAGCAATTCTGTGGGGTTTTTGCAACCGTCCGTCCAAGTTCTTCGGCTCCCTGCCAGCAAAGACAAAGGGCTTCCAGGCAAAGAACAAGCCCACGGCCTCGGCAAAAGGGCAAATGCTGCACTTTTAAAGGCTGCCAAGAAACACAAACTCCAACCGGGGAACAATCAGGGGCAGGAAAAGCTTCCATTTATTTCCCAAACGCTGTGTGGCGAAGCTTAAGGGAAATCCTACGGTCTCAAACATGTTAGTTATCTCATAGGATGAAGTCCTAAAGTCACCGTGGGATAAAGCCCTGAATTCATCATGGGATGAAGTCCTAAAGTCATCGTGGGATGAAGTCCTAAAGTCACTGTGGGATAAAGTCCTGTGGGATAAAGTCCTAAAGTCACCGTGGGATAAAGTCCTAAAGTCACCGTGGGATAAAGTCCTAAAGTCATAGTGGGATGAAGTCCTAAAGTCACCATGGGATGAAGTCTTAAAATCACAGTGGGATGAAGTCCTAAAGTCATAGTGGGATAAAGTCCTTTGGGATAAAGTCCTAAAGTCACCGTGGGATAAAGTCCTAAAGTCATAGTGGGATGAAGTCCTAAAGTCACCATGGGATGAAGTCTTAAAATCACAGTGGGATGAAGTCCTAAAGTCATAGTGGGATAAAGTCCTAAAGTCATAGTGGGATAAAATCCTAAAGTCATAGTGGGATGAAGTCCTAAAGTCACCGTGAGATAAAGCCCTAAAGTCACCGTGGGATAAAGTGCTAAAATCACTATGGAATAAAGTCCTAAAGTCACCATGGGATAAAGTCCTAAAGTCACCGTGGGATAAAGCCCTGAATTCATAGTGGAATAAAGTCCTAAAGTCACTGTGGGATAAAGCCCTAAAGTCACCGTGAGATAAAGTCCTAAAGTCACTGTGGGATGAAGTCCTAAAGTCACTGTGGGATAAAGTCCTAAAGTCACCGTGAGATAAAGTCCTAAAGTCACCGTGGGATGAACTCCTAAAGTCACCGTGGGATAAAGTCCTAAAGTCACCATGGAAGGAAGTCATAAAGTCACCGTGGGATAATGTCCTAAAGTCATCGTGGGATGAAGTCCTAAAGTAACTGTGGGATAAAGCCCTAAAGTCACTGTGGGATAAAGTCCTAAAGTCACTGTGGGATGAAGGGCTATAGTCACTATGGGATAAAGTCCTAAAGTCACAGTGGGATAAAGTCCTAAAGTCATAGTAGGATGAAGTCCTATAGTCTCCATAGGATGAAGTCCTAAAGTCACCATGGAAGGAAGTCCTAAAGTCATAGTGGGATAAAGTCCTAAAGTCACCGTGGGATAAAGCCCTAAAGTCACCGTGACATGAAGTCCTAAAGTCACCGTGGGATGAAGTCCTAAAGTCACCGTGGGATGAAGTCCTAAAGTCACCGTGGGATGAAGTACTAAAATCACTATGGGATAAAGTCCTAAAGTCACCGTGGGATGAAGTGCTAAAGTCACTGTGGGATGAAGTGCTAAAGTCATAGTTGATTCTCCTCCTTTTCCTCCCAATCCATCTTCCACAACCCTGCACAAGAATTCTATAGCATGGGTTATATTCTGATTTGAGTGTAGTCTACCTTTGTGCTTGATGCTCTTGGTGAAGATGTGGGGGACATGGTGTTGGCGCACCTCTTTTCCCACGAATCCCTTCGTTGCTCAGTGCTGTTTGGGGAGATGGCTTGGAAGACGGAAGCGGCGGGCAGGCCTCCGTTGTTGCTGAAAGGCTCGGGCCCCGTATCAACAGCTGGTGTCCTGCTGCGCAGAAGGGACAATGGCGCCTGTTCCAGCAGACAATGTACCTGTCACGGGAAAACATAAAACCGGCAATTAATGGCAGCGCCTCCGAGCCACGGCTTTTCAGGGCCGGACAATGCAAAGGGCCTGGAAGGGAAAGATTAAACCCAGCGCATCCGTGGGAGCTTGTTAAATGGCCCTTGGCATTTGTGGGATTGTGACGGGGAAGGGAATCAAACACTCAACAAAACCTTATTGTGCAGAAAGAGAGAGAGAGAGAGAAAGTGTGTGCCAACTCCATAGGAAAAAGTAGGAAGAGGTTACTACTCAAAGCTTAGCTTCTTATTCCATACTAATCATAGTGTCAATACCCAGAGTTGGTAAGGATTCTCAGAGATGTAGCCTTGATCTGGGCGGACTCCAAGTCCCATTATCCTCTATCAAATTCCCCCCCAAAACAAAACAAAAACAAACCTATAAGTATTTTAATTTGGATTATGATGGGTATGTGCATGGAGTTCGGTCCAGATCCATTGTTGGTGGGATTCATGGTGCGATTTGGATGTGGGAGGACTACAACTCCCATCATTCATTCATTGTACACACAGACACAGACAGAGCCCAAATCATGTAAGTATTTTAAGCTGGATCATATCAGTCTGGATTCGGAAGTCCCACAGTATCTTTGTGTGCTCTTTTTCCAATACTTTTGCAGGTTTGTGATCCCACCAGTTCTTTCCTGCTGGGAGGTGGTACTTGAGGCATAAGTTCCAATGAATCATTTGGGCCACGTAATTGTGCCTCTGTTTGTAGTCTGTCTGTGCAATTTTCTTACAGCAGCTGAGGAGATGATCCATGGTTTCGTCGGTTTCCTTGCACAGTCTGCATTTTGGGTCATCAGCTGATTTTTCGACCTTGACCTGAATTGCCTTTGTCCTGATGTCTTGCTCCTCGGCTGCAAGGATCAGGCCTTCTGCCTCCTTCTTCAGGGTCCCATTCGTGAGCCAGAGCCAGGTCTTCTATTATTATTATTATTATTATTATTATTATTATTATTATTATTAATGGCCTTTGTCCTGACGGCTTGCTCCTGGGCTGCAAGGATCAGGCCTTCTGTCTCCTTCTTCAGGGTCCCATTCGTGAGCCATCGCCAGGTCTTCTCCTTGTCAGCTTTTCCTTCAATTTTGTCAAGGAACTTTCCATGCAATGTTTTGTTGTGCCAGATGTCAGCTCTAGTTTGTAGTGCGGTTTTCTTGTACTGATTCTTTGTCTGTGTTATTATTATTATTATTGACACAAAGACACAGTATAACATACTTACTTAAGCGATCCCACTATAACACAGCAAAAGAGATATATGTGCTGGCTTTCGTATTATTATTATTATTTCCATTGTAACATAATTATTTCTATCCAAAGCCACCAAACAACAGTAGTAATTTTACACTTTCCTATAACAGGCGGTTAAGGAATTGTGGAAGTCCAAAACACCGGGAGGGCTGAAGTTTGCCCATGCCTGGGTTATAATATTAGTTAGTGCACAAAGGGGGGAATTCATCCAAGCCCAAGTCCATGTGCTAGGAGCAGGCTGCTTCTTCTCCTCCTTCCCAACCAGGCTGTGAATCCAAAGTGGCATCCGTGACCTAGGAATGCAAAACGCAAACAGGTTGTCAAGGGACTTGCCTCCTTTCGGAGAAGGACAAGCATCTTGCATCCAAAGCGAGTCCGACCTTGGGCCAACCCACACATTGGCATGGCCCACGGGATGTCTCACGGCCAGAGTGCAACATTGGGGACCAAAAAAGCCATTGCTTTGGGGTGGGCGCACTGCCTCCGGCCTCGTTTTCCGAAGGCAACATTTTCCGGAATCCGGAGCGCCTACTACGAGGCCCCCGGGAGGTCGGACTGCCGTTCTTTCTGTGTGCGGATTGTTAGCGAGTGTGTATAGCGGAACCAGTAGCGTCCAGTTAACACCATGTGCAAAAGACTCAGACCAGGCAGAGGAATTGAAAGAACAAAGGAACTTTACTTGTTGAGTTGAAGTTAAGTAAACAGTTCAGCAATCGTACAATGTCCTTGTAGTTATATAGGATCAATAACTAATCAATCAGCAATCAATATATCCAGCATAGCATATTCAAACTGCTACTTGACCGTAGCTAGAGAGCCTGTCTTTTCTGTGCTCTCCCTGCAAGCTCAGATTCCCAACTGACAAACCCAGCCATCTGCCAGCAAACCGATACAAAGCTCAGCTCCCTTTTTGCAGAGATCTTTTGCAAGCAACTTTGCAAGGATTTCTTTACACACACACACATAGCAATTTGGCGCAATACGGATGACTCAGGGGTCCAAACATCAGGGCTGCTAAGGGCCCATTTCTTTCCCTTTTCTCTTTTTCTTTGCCTCCAAGGGAGATTTATGGGCGCTGTGATGCGCTAATGGCCTCCGTCCCAGGGCAGAACAAAAGGCCGAATCCGAGGTGCAGCCAAAGCATCCCTCCCACGGCGAGGAGCCACGGTTGCTGTGGCAAAGCTGAATGGCAATGCGCTGCCATCTCTTTCTCTCTTTCTCGCAGGGAAACATCACACAGGCTCAACCATCCGTAGCTTCTTATTATGGGTAGCATTTTACTTTGCCCGGCCTGCCTTTGAGCTGCCAACTCCAAGCGGGAAAGGAGGAAACCTCACAATGCGCAAGACCTTGCGCCTTCCCATGCTCAGGAGTCTTTGTTGTGCGGCAAAGACCCCTCTCTGTGAGGATCTGTGTTTCATCGCTCTTGCCTCAGATCGGAAACTCCCGCGGGACTGTGCTTTCTTTTTTGGCTTGAAAAAATCCCCTTTTTAACAACCACAGTTGCTATTCTTTCATTACGAAGACACAGAAGTTGGCATGGGCAAACTTGGGCCCTCGGGGTGTTTCGGACTGCAACTCCCACCATTCCTAACAGCCTGCACTATGTAACACAACTTTTGTTCCCGGCTCATCAAAGCCATTTCCTAATTAGTGGGAAAAGTTTATTAAGATGCCCAAACTTGAGGGACATCATGCAGCACATTTGGCTCTAATTTTCCAATGAATATCTCATTGTCGAGTCTCAACCAATTCGGGTTTTGGAGAATATCATATATATCCTGGGCAAGGCATGTCAAAGGTGTCCTTTTGCTTTAGATCCATCCTTAGCCAAAGGAAGAGCTGCTGGCACAGAACAAGCCTCCTTCGGTGGGAGGAGGAGGACCGTCAACAGGTCTAGACGGCACATTGGAGCGGCGCATTTCTCTCTTTGCTCCGGACAGAGCAGCATGGAAGTCCGCCGGCCGGTCAGCATGCTGCGCATAGCTTGGCTCCTTGGCTTTCTGGTGAGTTTGCCTGATTTATTGCACTTTCCATGCAATGTTTTGTTGTGCAGCTGGTCAGCTCTAGTTTGTAGTGCGGTTTTCTTGTACTGATTTTTTGTCTCCTGTGCATTGAGGAGTCTCTGATTTTTGACTTCAATCAAATTATTATTATTATTATTATTATTATTATTATCATCATCATTATTGACACAAAGACACAGTATAACAAAGCAAATGAGATATATGTGCTGGCTGTCATATTGTTATTACTATTATTATTTCCATCGTAACATAACTATTTCTATCCGAAGCCACCAAACAGTAGTAATTTTACACTTTCCAATAACAGGCGGTGGAATTGTGGAAGTCCAAAACACCTGGAGGGCTGAAGTTTGCCCATGCCTGGGTGATAATATTAGTTAAGTCTGTTTTGTTGTGCCAGCTGTCAGCTCTAGTTTGTAGTGCGGTTTTCTTGTACTGGTTTTTTGTCTGCTATGCATTGAGGAGTTTCTGATTTTTGACTTCAATCAAATTATTATTATTATTATTATTATTATTATTATTGACACAAAGACACAGTATAACAAAGCAAACGAGATATATGTGCTGGCTGTCATATTGTTATTATTATTATTTTATTGTATGACACAGCAAACAAGATAGACATACTGGATTTCATATCACAAAATCACAAGTCGAACACTTCCCAAGTGTCTAGGACTGTGTGATGTATATTCGGATGATGTGCACAGATCCCAGTCGGGTGGCCTTTTGCAGTTGGCAGATCGTGATTTTGTCAATGTCTGTTGTTTCCAAATGCCGGCTGAGATCTTTTGGCATGGCACCCAATGTGCCCATCACCACCGGGACCACCTGCACTGGTTTCTGCCAGAGTCTTTGCAGTTCACTCTTGAGGTCCTGATAGCGGCAGAGTTTTTCCTGTTGTTTTTCGTCAATGCGACTGTCACCTGGGATGGCGACATCAATGATCCAAACCTTTTTCTTTTCCACAACTGTGATGTCTGGTGTGTTGTGTTCCAGAACTTTGTCAGTCTGGATTCGGAAGTCCCACAGTATCTTTGCGTGCTCATTTCCCAATAGAATAGCAAAAATTACTATGGCTGTTTTCTTTCAGATTGGCATTCCCTCAAGGAACACTTTGGGCTTCACCATCCCTGCCGAAAACCAGACTGCAAAAGGTTTGTGACCCAAAGCTGTGCGTTGATGCATTGAACTGTGTTGTCAAAGGCTTCCATGGGTTTCTGTGAGTTTTTCAGGCACATAGCATTCTTTCCTGGCGTTTCACCTGCATCTGTGGTGAGCATCCTCAGAAGTTTGTTCAGAGGTCTGTAGGAAATGAGGCAAGTGGAGCGTATATATGGATTGGACTCCTCCCAATCCATTCAAAACACCCTCTAGTAAAGGTAAAGGTTTTCCCCAGACATTAAGTCTAGTCATTCTCAGTCTCAGAAACGGGCTATTTCCTAATGTGATCAGGTCCTTGGATGCAGCGTGCTGCTTCGCCTCAGGCAGCGAAATACTTGGGACAGCCTTGCTCCCATAACAGGTTGCTTCCACACTTTCTTCTTTCGCCTACTTTTTCCCTTCCCAGGTTCTGCCTCCGACGGCCTGATCATCGAGACATTCGGGGAGGTGTTTGAATTCGTCTCTTCCGCTCTAGACTGGTGGCACGCGGACGGGTATTGCCGGCAGCGTTTTGCTCACTTGCCCTCCGAGACCCGGGACAGCGAAGTGGCATCTCTGGGCAAGAAGCTGCGCTCTCACCAAATCCAGGATGCCGTCTGGTTAAAGGATGAGGAGGTCTACCTGCGGAGGCCACGGCACAGGCGTGAGTAAGGACACTGGCGGGTGTCCGCTGAGCTCCCTGCCCTCTCTTGCGGACACCTTGGTTTCTTTCCTTCGTCATGAGTATTATCCTCACATTTTCTTATTCCACTCTTCCTCTTCGACAGAGCTTTCCAAACATTTTGCGTCGGTGATACACTTTTAAGCCGCGCATCATTCCGCAACACTGCAATTCAGAGATATGGACACATTCATAAACTGGAATAACAATGAAATATATGGGAGGGTTTACAACCTGTCTCATGAATTCATTTGTACGAAAGTGTAGGATACGCTTCTCATTTCATGTAAGAATCAGAGGTTTCTAGTTATGTTTGTGCAACACACTGCAGCTTAAGCAAATAAATGTTCACGGCCAACCCATGTTTACTTTAAAAATGTTGGGAATGGATGAGCCGTTAAGCTCCAATCACCCTCTTCATGAGGTAAATTCCCATTAAAATAGCAGAGTAAAAATTGCAGCGATGAGACTTACACGGAGTGAGTTTTGGAAGGCCTCTGTGTCTTCAGGAAGGCAAAGGGAAGCAAAATTAGCTTTAAAGTTTAAAAGCATTTGTTGAGGTAAAAAGAAATCCATTGATGGATAGAAAAGGTTTGGAGCTAACTATCTAATCTATCCTGTTCTACTACACATAGACAGATCAAAATAACGAAGGTCTAGATAGCTACATCTTGACTAATAGAGGACAGATCAAAGCAGGAAGCTGGAATGGCGACCAAGCCTCGTGGGTTGCTTCTTCTCTAGGGCCATAAACATTCCAAAGGCCAAATTGGGGAAGTTACATCAAAGCCCTAGGAGAGATCACATTTCTAGAAACATCAAAGGATGGGCTGACCTAAATAGGATGGGAAGCAGGAAACAATGGTGAATCCTATCTAGGCATGATTTGGAAACGGCGAAAGGATTCTCTCAATCTAACTCTATCATCTATCTGACTACATTTAGACTTGAGTAGTCCAGGGTTATTCCCAACAAAAGAATCCTCACAAATGGGAATTTTAATTGAGAAGATGAGAAGAGTATCCTAGATGAGACTCAAGGTCTCTCTGGGCATTTGGACTACAGATGATGGGGACTTGAGTGTTAGCCATGATTTCTTAGATGTTCTTCTTTCTGTCTTTCTCTCTCACACACACTAGGAATCCACTCCATGCCCATCTTGATGTTCCAGAACAAAACGGACACCAAGTTTGTGAAAGTCTTGTCCGACTTCCCAGCAATGCCGGCCGTGAGCGCTTGTGCGCACCTCCAATGGGATCAGCGAGCCACCGAGATCTCCACCGTCTTCTCCTACGCTGTCTCGGCCTTCATCAATGAGTTCCAGCTTCGTGGATTCAAGGATGAGGACGGCTTTGTCCGCTTCGCCGTCATCCTCCACGGGCACCATTCCCCGTACCTGCCGGTGTTCCGGGCCGACGGGCGATGGCACCACTTTTGCGTCGTGTGGCAGCAGCGCAACGGGACGTGGGCCGTCTATGCCGACGGGAAGGAGAAGGCCTCGTCCGTGGGGCTCTCCGTGTCCCACACTGTCAACGCGCACGGGACCTTCATCATTGGTCAGGACCAGGACTCTCTCGGAGGGGCCTTCAAGGAGAAAGAGTCCTTCAGCGGGAACCTCACCGGCCTCCACGTGTGGCACCGCGTCCTCAGCAAGGAGCAGGTGGAGAAGGTGCGCTCCTGCGTCCCTGTCACCGAAGGGCTGGTGTTTGGCTGGAGCCGTGACATCCTCGAGGTGGAAGCGAGTGTCGAGGAAGCCACGGTGCAGCTCACCTGCCCAGGTAAGCCTCCCTCCCTCGCTCGTGGCTGTGTCTGTAGGATCTAGATTGGTGAACAAATAGGTACTGCTCAAAAGCGGGGAGGTATTTTAAGGCACTCATAAGGAAATGTCATAAAAATTCAGCCGATTGGGTCAAGGAGGAAATTTACAAAGATCTTCAGCAGGGAAATGGAGCAACAGCACCCCCCAGTGGCCGGCACTGAGCACAAGTTTCCAAGATGCCAAAGATGTGAAAAGCCTATATGTACAATTGTCTGTCAGCATATAAGACAACATTCTTGTGTTTCCTCAGGACCCACGGAAGAATGCCAAGTCCTGGAAGTCCCTCATGGGAGTGTCCGTTCCATCTCTTGCCTCCGTCCTCAGCCTTTCGTTTGCCTCTACTCAAAAGGTATGATGAAGCTTAACGGGAACGAGTCTACAGGTTGGTCATAGAAACGTTCTCGTCTGGAATGGGTCAATGTTCAGTTTCTCCAGGAGGATTCCCATCTAGGGCAAAAGCTCTCAAGAGGTTTCGGACATCAGTTCCCAGCATCCTTGACCATTTTGTTGGCTCAAAATTCTGGGGACTGAAGTCCAGTGAGGACAAGAGGTTGGAAATCCAGGTCTCCTCCAGAGGTAGACAGTAACTTCCAACCTATTCACATAAACATTGCGAAGAAGGTGCTCACATTGCATCCATTTTGCTCATGCTCACTGATAAAGGATAGAGGCAAGTCTGGGGAAAGTATAAACTCCAACGTAGTAGTAAGGCCTTGTCAGACTTTGCACCACGGCTTGTATTGTCTTGTCACTTTTCCTCCCCAGATCTTTATTTCCGGCTGAAAGAAATGCAGTCCCAGCCTGTCCCTCCGCTCATTGCGCAGGTCAACATGCGGGCGAACGTAACCGTGGTAAGTCTAAGATAGTGGGTCTCATTCAAATCACAGAGTTGGGACAGAGCCAAGGGTTTCAACTACAACAACATGGTGTAATTAATGCACGTTGACACCACCTGAACCAGCATGGCTGGGGTTAGTAGTTTGTGGAGACACCATCACCCTTTGGAAAAGAAGGCTGAAGGCCTTGTAAAGCTACAACTTCTATAGTTCCATAGCAGTTAAATGCAAAGTGGTGCCAAATTGCATTAATTTGACTGTGTAGATGCTAGACATGTCCAAAAAATCGTTTTGAATTGTATATCGGAATTATTTCGGATTGTTCTCACTTTTTGATACGCATTCCGAGACATTGTCTCACAGCGCAACCAGCAATGTAATTCGAACCATTGTTGGACCTTTCTCTAATTCGTTAATTTTTTCCCCCCATAAAATTTTTAAAAATATATATTTAAAAATATTTTTTAAAAATTTGTTTCTGAAACCTACCTTGAATGGGAGCTTAGCGCAGCCTAACCTGGCTGCCACTCCCCGGCCAATCAGAAGCTTCCACGATGGACGCAAAGGTGGGGGCTAACGTCCTCTGCGTCCACATGGAAGATTGCCATACAAGCCCGGTGTGTAGCGAATGCGCATGCGCGTCCGCCATTTTAGAAACATTTAGAATCATTACGAATTTTCGGAAATATCCGAAATTTTTGGGTGAAAAAATCGGAAATACTTTCTATATCGAAGCGCCAGCACCCCCTACTTTAGAAACGAGAATTGAAACTTTTTTTCATCAATCGGACATGCCTAGTAGATGCACCCGAGGGCTTGTAGTGTATTGTTATCCACCTTGAGTCCCGTCGGTGGGAGAAAAGCAAGACCACGATGAGTAGAATAATAAAAACAGGGCTTCTTTCAGATCCCTGCAAACGTTTTCCAGGCTGACGTCCAAAGCTTGAATGCTTCGGCCGCGGCCGGAGTCCTCGGAGCAGTGGAGAAGGTCCTGTTGAGCGCGGAGCCTCCACCTCTGGATGCAGGTGGCCTTCTGGGGGTCTTCCAGGTGTTGAAGGAGGTCTCAGTCTCTTCTGTGGAAGCGGAGGAGCCGGAAGAGCTGGAGGCGCTGGAGGCGCTTGGGCAGCATTATGTGCAGGTGGCCGGGATCATCTTAGAAGAAGACAACGCCAAGGAATGGTCTGAGATCAAGCCGGTAAAAGGACACCCAATCTTAGTGTCAGGATACTACTGCCTGAAACAACATCGCATTTAGTTGTAACCGTAAACATTGTTTAGATCCTTTCTCCTTTCCCCCATGTTGGCTTTTCTGTGTCCGTTGTGTGAATTCGTAATGCAAACAAATTGGGTGAGGATGATTCTGTTGCACCCTAGCACTGAGACATCCTTTCACAAAACAAGAATCTTGACAATCCTGAGACTTCTCCAAATTTTCTAATTTTGTCTACCCAATCCTTTATTGTATTTATAGGGTCCTCAATTATACAAATTAAATCATCGGCATACGCTCTAATTTTGTAGTGGAATTTTTTTTAAGTTAGTACCCTTTAATTTGTTATCTTCCCTAATAATAAACAGGAGAGGAGACAGTGGGCATCCCTGCCTGGCACCGTACACTTTGCTTATCCACTATTGCAACCTCATTGTTTTTAACCTGATGTTTTAATTCTGCGTTGTGTTTTTTAACTTATTGTGTAATTTTTTATTGGTTTTTGTTTTTGTCCTGATGTTTTATATTTTATCATTGTTTGTATTTTGATTTTGCTGTAAGCCGCCCCGAGTCCCCTTCGGGGGAGATGGAGGCGGGATACAAATAAAATTATTATTATTATTATTATTATTATTATTTAAAGATTTTGAAATTTTCTGATTTCAATGTATTAATTTTGATTTTCACTTCTTGTTTATCATAAATCTTATTTTTTTGCATTTATAACTTTATGCCCCATGTCTAATTCTCTAATTAATAATTTGAAAAAAAAATCCCAATTTAGATTATCAAATGCCTTTTCCATGTCTATTGTAAGTACAGTAGAGTCTCACTTATCCAAGACTCGCTTATCCAACGTTCTGGATTATCTAACGCATTTTTGTAGTCAATGTTTTCAATACATTATGATATTTTGGTGCTAAATTTGTAAATACAGTAATTACTACATAGCATTACTGTGCATTAAACTACTTTTTCTGTCAAATTTGTTGTCTAACATGATGTTTTGGTGCTTCATTTGTAAAATCATAACCTAATTTGATGTTTAATAGGCTTTTCCTTAATGCTTCCTTATTATCCAACATATTCGCTTATCCAACATTCTGCCGGCCCGTTTATGTTGGATAAGTGAGACTCTACTGTAAAGCCTATTCTCCTTTTGTGTTAAATTCATAATGTTCTAATATATTTATTATTTCCCTGACGTTATCTTTCATATGTCTTCCAGGCAGGAAGCCCGATTGTTCCTCTCCTATCCAAACCCCCAAGAATTCTTTCATTCTGTCCGCAATAATACTTGTAAATATTTTATAGTCCTTGTTTAGGAGAGAAATTCGTCTGTAGTTAGAAAATTTGGAGAAGTCTTAGGTCTTAAAATTAATAGGGATAAAACCATGATACTAACCAAAAATATGACAAAAAAACGACAGGAGGAACTAAAAGAAGCTTGACAATCCAAGAATCAGGAACTTGGAACATAAACAGGATACTGTTTCCCGTTTATCAACGTTGTCACCTCGGAGATATTTGAAGCCAAAGCACTTAATTTGAACCCAACCAGGTTCCCATAAAATCATGTCTAAGGCACCTGGATTTCAGGGCCTTATCTCGAATTCGCTTGCCTACTTTTCATGTCCTGCATTCTCAGATCTAATCTAGGCTCTCTTGAAACCTCCTCGTCTTCCCAAGGCCTTTTCTCTAGGGATCTGGTACTTTCAATTTCACCGGTTGCCTGAGAACGATCTAAAAAATTCCACTCATCAGCTGGGTCAACCTGACTTATCTGCAATTCTCCCTGAACATTCTCAGATGCCTTTATTTATGGTCTTCATTTAGTCACTCGTGTGCTTTTCTAGATCATCGGCGGACCCATGGCTGTGGTTGAAAACGTGGATAAGATGGCTTCCGCCTTCCAGCAGCTCCTGAGCACAGAGAGGCCAAAAGTCACCTTCCAGAACAAGAATATTGGTGAGTTCATAGAATCCTAGCATTGGACGAGGCTCCAAAGGCCATCCAGTCCAACCCCTTGCATCTACTGTTGAGATAAATATATATACCTAAACGCACCGATCGCTTCCATGTTCCCAGGTGTGGAAGTCCGGCGCATGGAGCTTGGCACGCCGGCTGCGTATGTGATGCCGAACCAGCGCCAAGAGGTGCCCGATTGGATCGAGGTTCCAACAGAGGAAGTGGAGAGACTGAGAGGGAGAGGTATGTGGTTGCGTCCATGACACAAATAAATATGGTTTGGACGTATAGAAGTCGAGAAAGGACTCTGAGGATGGAGGGATGGAGAATGGGGTTTTCAACAGGGTTGAACTAGACCAGGGATCCCCAAACTTTTTAAACAGGGGGCCAGTTCATGGTCCCTCAGACCATTGGAGGGCCCAAGTATAGTTGAACCCCCCCCCCCCCCCCTATAAACAAATTCCTATGCAGACTGCACATCTCTTATTATGAAGTAAAAAAAATCAACCGGAAACAAATACAACCTCAATGTTAATCATAATCATAATAAAAATAATAAAGATGGTTGGAAGAGAGACCCCTTGGGCCATTGAGTCCAACCCCCTTCTACGTTTGTGCACCAAAAGCACAAGCAAAGCACCTCTGATAGATGGCCACCCAGCCTCAATGTTAATAATAATAATAATCATCATCATCATCATACACATCGCACAGTCCTAAACGCTGGGGAAGTGCTCAACTTGTGATTTTGTGATACGAAATCCAGCATATCTATATATATAAAAGAGTGATGGCATCATGGCGATCCACAAAACAACAAAACTACAGGCCCTCCAACCTCGAAATTTGACAACACAACCCATCATCCACGCCTCTAGGTTGATACAACAAAAAGAAAAGAAAAATAAAGTCCTAATTAGAGAGAGAGGAATAATTGCTTTTATCCAATTGCTGCCAGTTAGAAGGCTAAGCTCCTCCAACTTGGTCTCCTAGCAACCCAATAAAAAATAATAAAAAACACTAAAAAATGGATACAATAAAATACTATAATAACAGAAAATAACTAAAAATAATACAAGAAAATAATAAAATATAATAAATAAAAATATAACTTACAATAAAATTAATTAAAAAATGCAAATGACGTCAAATAAAAATTACACAACAATTTTTAATCAATACCACCACAACTTTGCCACAGCAACGCGTGGCCGGGCACAGCTAGTATATATATACACAGTAGAGTCTCACTTATCCAACCCTCGCTTATCCAACATTCTGGATTATCCAACGCATTTTTGTAGTCAATATTTTCAATACATCGTGATATTTTGGTGCTAAATTCATAAGTACAGTAATTACTACGTAGCATTACTGCGTATTGAACTACGTTTTCTGCCAAATTTGTTGTCTAACATGATGTTTTGGTGCTTCATTTGTAAAATCATAACCTAATTTGATGTTTAATAGGCTTTTAATTAATGCCTCCTTATTATCCAACATATTCGCTCATCCAACATTCTGCTGGCCCGTTTATGTTGGATAAGTGAGACTCTACTGTATATATATATATTTCATTTGCTGTGTTATACTGTGTCTTTGTGTCAATAATAATAATAAGGATTGGAAAAGACCCCTTCGGCTATTTCGTCCAACTCCCTTCTGCCTTTGTGCGCCAAAAGCACTGGCAAATTAAATAATAATTGAAATACCATTATAAACAAGCAGAGCTTTGGAAGGCGTGCCGCGGGGGCCGGATAAATGGCTTCGATGGGCCACATGTGGCCCCCGGGCCTTAGGTTGGGGACCCCTGCACTAGACTCTCTTGTGAGCTGCCCCTGTTATAAAGAAATGAAGGAATGGCTTGGTTTTCAATGTGCAAAAAATTCCAAGTGGAGAGTGTAGAGCAGGGGTCCCCAAACTTTTTAAGCAGAGGGCCGGTCCACAATCCTTCAGACTGTGGAGGGGCCAAATTATCATTTGAAAAAAAAAATACAAACAAATTCCTATGCATACTGCACAGGTCTTATTTGTAGTGCAACAACAACAACAACAACAACAATGAATGAACAATACAATATTTAAAAATGAAAACAATTTTAACCAACATAAACATATCAGGATTTCAATGGAAAGTGTGGACCTTCTACTGGCCAATGAGATAGTCAAGTTAATTAAGATTGTTGTTGTTGCTGTTGTGTGCCTTCAAGTCATGTCAGAATTTGGCCGAGCCTAAGTCTAAAATTATTTGTGTTGTCGAAGGCTTTCATGGCCAGAATCACAGGGTTGTTGTATGTCTTTCGGGCTGTGTGGCCATGTTCCAGAAGCATTCTCTCCTGACGTTTCGCCCACATCTATGGCAGGCATCCTCAGAGGTTGTGAGGTATGGATACCTCACAACCTCTGAGGATGCCTGCCATAGATGTGGGCGAAACGTCAGGAGAGAATGCTTCTGGAACATGGCCACACAGCCCGAAAGACATACAACAACCCTAAAATTATTTATTTATTTACTGCATTTATTTACTACATTTATATCCCACCCTTCTCACCCCGAAGGGGACTCAGAGCAGCTGTATGTACATACAATATATTATATTATTAGCTTAACACAATATTAGCATTATATATTACTATATTGAACTATACCACTAAACTATTATATAATATGTAATATACAACATATAATTAATATTATTATATTGTATTACTATTAGTATTATATTGTATAACATAAGATTATTATCAATATTATATGTACATAAAATATATTATATTATTAGCTTAACACAATATTAGCATTATATATTACTATATTGAACTATACCACTAAACTATTATATAATATGTAATATACAACATATAATTAATATTATTATATTGTATTACTATTAGTATTATATTGTATAACATAAGATTATTATCAATATTATATGTACATACAATATATTATATTATTAGCTTAACACAATATTAGCATTATATATTACTATATTGAACTATACCACTAAACTATTATATAATATGTAATATACAACATATAATTAATATTATTATATTGTATTACTATTAGTATTATATTGTATAACATAAGATTATTATCAATATTATATGTACATACAATATATTATATTATTAGCTTAACACAATATTAGCATTATATATTACTATATTGAACTATACCACTAAACTATTATATAATATGTAATATACAACATATAATTAATATTATTATATTGTATTACTATTAGTATTATATTGTATAACATAAGATTATTATCCATATTATATGTACATACAATATATTATATTATTAGCTTAACACAATATTAGCATTATATATTACTATATTGAACTATACCACTAAACTATTATATAATATGTAATATACAACATATAATTAATATTATTATATTGTATTACTATTAGTATTATATTGTATAACATAAGATTATTATCCATATTATATGTACATACAATATATTATATTATTAGCTTAACACAATATTAGCATTATATATTACTATATTGAACTATACCACTAAACTATTATATAATATGTAATATACAACATATAATTAATATTATTATATTGTATTACTATTAGTATTATATTGTATAACATAAGATTATTATCAATATTATATGTACATACAATATATTATATTATTAAAACTGATATAAAAATATTATATTATAAAACTGAGGGCGGGGGCCAGGTGAATGACCTTGGAGGGCTGCATCCGGCCCCTGGGCCTTAGTTTGGGGACCCCTGGTGTAGAGTGTTGAATGGGATTTGTCTCATGAACCTGCCATCAGTGGTCTCCTCTGCTCTGATTCCTTCCTCAGGCCTGAAGCACATCACCCTCACAAACACCTGGTACAGGTACGGGTCTCTGCAGCGCCTTTTGAGTGGTGCCGGTGCCGTGTTCGAGGATGCCGCTGTGTCGGATGGAGGCCGGAGGTAAACAAACATCCTAAAGTGGAAGAAGGATCGGAACTGAAATAAACTCTTTCCCCTTTAAGTCTAGCGTAGGCCTGGGCCAACTTTGGCCCTCCCTCCAGGTGTTTTGGACTCCAACTCCCACCATTCCTAAAGTCCAAAACATTTGGTGGAAAGTTCGAATCGGACTAGACCAAGGGTCCCCAAACTAAGGCCCGGGGGCCGGATGCGGCCCTCCAAGGTCATTTACCTGGCCCCTGCCCTCGGTTTTATAATATAATATATTGTATATACATATAAATATTGATAATATTGTAATGTGATACAATATAACACTAATAATAATACCATATAATAATATCAATTATATATTCTATCTATATATATAAAAGAGTGATGGCATCAGGGCAGCGGACAAAACAACAAAACTACAGGCCCCCCAACCTCGAAATTTGACAACACAACCCATCATCCACGCCTCTAGGTTGATACAACAAAAAGAAAAGAAAAATAAAGTCCTAATTAGAGGGAGAGGAATAATAGTTTTTATCCAATTGCTGCCAGTTTGAAGGCTAAGCTCCGCCCACTTGGTCTCCTAGCAACCTACTCAGCCCAAGGGACAGGCACAGTTAGGCCTCACTTAGGCCTCTTCCACAGATTATCAGATTTTAACTGGATTATATGGCAGTGTAGACTCAAGGCCCTTCCACACAGCTATATAACCCATTTATAATCTTATATTATCTGCTTTGAACTGGATTATCTTGACTCCACACTGCCATATAATCCACTTCAGTGTGCATGCTAAACATAAAGACAACCATACAACAGACATTCAATACCACCACTACCTCAACAATTTCTCACCAACACCACCAGACAACGCCACAGCAATGCGTGGCCGGGCACAGCTAGTATTACATATAATATTACTAATAATATTACAGTATAGTGGTATAGTTCAATATAGCAATATATAATGCTAATACAGTAGAGTCTCACTTATCCAACACTCGCTTATCCAACGTTCTGGATTATCCAACGCATTTTTGTAGTCAATGTTTTCAATATATCGTGATATTTTGGTGCTAAATTCGTAAATACAGTAATTACAACATAACATTACTGCGTATTGAACTACTTTTTCTATCAAATTTGTTGTATAACATGATGTTTTGGTGTTTGATTTGTAAAATCATAACCTAATTTGATGTTTAATAGGCTTTTCCTTAATCTCTCCTTATTATCCAACATATTCGCTTATCCAACGTTCTGCCGGCCCGTTTACGTTGGATAAGTGAGACTCTACTGTATTGTGCTATGCTAATAATATAATATATTGTATGTACATATAATTTGTAAGCCACTCTGAGTCCCCTTTGGGGTGAGAAGGGTGTGATACAAATGTAGTAAATAAATGCAGTAAATAATAAATAAATAAATAAATAAATAAATAAATTTTAGGCTTAGGCTCGCCCAAAGTCTGAAATGACTTGAAGGCACACAACAACAACAACAACAACACCAATCCTAATTAACTTGACTATCTCATTGGCCAGAAGCAAGACCACACTTCCCATTGAAATCCTGATAAATGTATGTTGGTTAAAATTGTTTTTATTTTTAAATAATGTATTGTTCTTTCATTGTTCTTCTTGTTGTTGTTGTTGTTGTTGCACTACAAATAAGACATGTGCAGTGTGCATCGGAATTTGTTTGTATTTTTTTTTTCAAATGATAATCCGGCCCCTCGACAGTCTGAAGGATTGTGGACCGGCCCTCGGTCTAAAAAGTTTGAGGAACCCTGGACTAGACTTTGGTGAATCCAATAAACAACCCAGTGTAGTTTCCTTATCTGGACACTAGGTAGCAGTGGTACCTTTCGGATGGGCACGTCCAAGAAATGTATTGCATTCACATCCATATATATATATATACAGTAGAGTCTCACTTATCCAACATAAATGGGTCGGCAGAACATTAGATAAGCGAATATGTTGGAGAATAAGGAGGGATCAAGGAAAAGTCTATTAAACATCAAATTAGGTTATGATTTTACAAATTAAGCACCAAAACATCATGTTAGACAACAAATTTGTTAGAAAAAGTAGTTCAATATGCAGTAATGTTATGTTGTGATTACTGTATTTACGAATTTAGCACCAAAATATCACAATGTACAGTAGAGTCTCACTTATCCAAGCCTCGCTTATCTAAGATTCTGGATAATCCAAGCCATTTTTGTATTCAATGTTTTCAATATATCGTGATATTTTGGTGCTAACTTCGTAAATACAGTAATTACAACATAACATTACTATGTATTGAACTACTTTTTCTATCAAATTTGTTGTTGAACATGATGTTTTGGTGCTTAATTTGTAAAATCATAACCTAATTTGATGTTTAATAGGCTTTTCCTTAATCTCTCCTTATTATCCAACATATTCACTTATCCAAGCTTCTGCCGGCCCGTTTATGTTGGATAAGTGAGACTCTACTGTAGTAGTGGTAGTAGTTTTATTATGTTTATTATGTTTATTATGTAGTAGTGGTAGTAGTTTTATTATGTTTAGCTTGGATAAGTGAGACTCTACTGTATTGAAAACATTGACTACAGAGACATTGACTACTAAAAGGCAGACTGCGTTGGATAATCCAGAACGTTGGATAAGTGAATGTTGGATAAGTGAGACTCTACTGTATATCACTTGCAGGGAAGGGGGACCGTTTGTGTGTTAGGCTAAGACCCCAGGGTTCAAATCTCCCAAATGTCCTGATTCTAGAGTCTTTTGATAAATAAAGAACCGTAAATAAAGAGCAACACTCCGAAAACACAGGAAACAATCAGGGGCAGCTAACACCTCCCAACAAAGGATTCCCCTAAGCAGGAAGCAGGCAGACTTTGAAGCAGCGAATCAAGGTGGCCAATGCCAACATCCACACTTCACACGCTGGAGATATATAAACCCCACTTGCCTAGTTTCCAACAGACATCACAACCTCTGGGAATGCCTGCTATAGATGTGGGTGAAACGTCAGGAGAGAATGCTTCTGGGACATGACCATATAGCCTGGAAAGCTCCCAGCAAGGCAGTGATTCCTGCCTTGGACATGACCTATTTGTTCCTGCCCAGGTACGTCAGCACCCAGGTGGGCTCCTCCATCATCTCCTCCACGCTGGTCAGCGATTACGAGGAAATCAGCACCTCTGTGCATTACCGCCTCCATCACCAGGCCCAGGTAAGGCTTGGTTCCCAGCCCTAAAATCAAAGGAAATATCTTTTAATGTTTGGGGATATGGGTAAGTTGCTTTCTAGCTGGAACGAATACATGAAGTGGATCCATGGCCCTACCGACATGGTCTTTTGCTCCTTTTTTTCTGTCTCTTTCCGGACTCCTTCCCGTCTCCAGGCTCTTCCAGACCAGCTTGTTGTTCCCGTCTGCGCTTTCTGGAACTTCAGCAAAAGGTGAGCCGTCAGAGCAAAATAAACCAAGTATGTACTGTAATATTATATGTAATATATAACATATAATTAATATTATTATATGGTATTGGTATTATATGGTATAACATTATAATATTATTATCAATATTATATGTACATCTATATATATAAAAGAGTGATGGCATCAGGGCAGCAGACAAAACAACAAAACTACAGGCCCCCCAACCTCGAAATTTGACAACACAACCCATCATCCACGGCTCTAGGTTGATACAACAAAAAGAAAAGAAAAATAAAGTCCTAATTACAGGGAGAGGAATAATAGCTTTTATCCAATTGCTGCCACTTTGAAGGCTAAGCTCCGCCCACTTGGTCTCCTAGCAAGCTACTCAGCCCAGGGGACAGGCACAGTTAGGTCTCACTTAGGCCTCTCCCACAGATTATCAGTTTTGAACTGGATTATATGGCAGTGTAGACTCAGCTATATAACCCATTTAGAATCTTATATTATCTGTTTTGAACTGGATTATCTTGACTCCACACTGCTATATAATCCACTTCAGTGTGCATACTAAACATAAAGACAATCATACAACAGACATTCAATACCACCACTACCTCAACCATTTCTCACCAACACCACCAGACAACGCCACAGCAACGCGTGGCCGGGCACAGCTAGTACAATATATTATTAAAATGATATAAAAATATTATATTATAAAACGGAGGCCGCGGGCCAGGTAAATGATCGTATGATCTTGGCATCGTCTAAGTGTAGCCCATGATGATGTTGGTTCAACAAGATGACACAACCCCAAGGTGGGGACCAGTTGAGACTTTGGCATTTTCCTGGCAGAATTGAGCCCGTCAGTCACCCGAGTGTCAAGGACCGACGGACAGCCAGCGCCACGTTTGTTCTTGCCCTCTGGCCCTCCGTCCAGGCTCTTGAAGGGAGTGCTGGCCTTGCCCGGAAGGGTCCCTTCGCCCGGACGAGTGATTTGACAGCACCTGACCTTTCCTAGAATTACTCCCCGCCAACCCTTGAGTTATATCTCCAGGCCGGAGACATTGGAAAATTACAACGGGGAGGAATGCGAGTTGTCTCTCCGGGCCGTAAATATTTCCCGATGCAGGACACAAGGGATTGCTGTATTCACCCTGTGCAGGACATCCTTCTCGTTGGGCATCTAAACAGTCTGCTTTTCCAAGATTGCAGATATCATATTGGGTAATGCACCAGGTCCTGAAAACCCATCTTGAATCTTTTTCTATCAAAGTCAAAAGGATGCTTGTTTCTCTGTTTGCACCACCGAGGAAAAGAGAAGGAAAGGGATCTGGTTGAGGCATTATCTCCTTGGAGTTCCCATCTTGCTTCTTTTCTCCTCTCTTCTGTCCTTCTATGTCTCTAAGCTTTGCTGCTTGGGTGTTTGGTTCTGCTCTCCGTCTACCTCCTTTCCTCGCTTTTTCTAGTCCGGAAGGAGTCGGAAGCTGGTCCACCGCTGGCTGTTCTGTAGTCAATTCCCACCCGGAATTCACCGCCTGTTCTTGCAACCACACCACCAACTTTGCGGTGCTGCTGCAGGTGTTTGAGGTCCAGGTGAGGTCCGGGGAAGGGCCACAAACGGGGGCAGAAGCAGCCTTCCTTTGAGCATGTCCGATCGATGAAAAAAAGTTTCAATTCTCGTTTCTAAAGTAGGGGGCGCTGGCGCTTCGATATAGAAAGTATTTCCGATTTTTTCACCCAAAAATTTCAGAAAATTCATAATGATTCTAAATGTTTCTAAAATGGCGGACGCGCATGCGCAATCGCTACACACCGGGCTTGTATGGCAATCTTCCATGTGGACGCAGAGGACGTTAGCCCCCACCTTTGCGTCCATCGTGGAAGCTTCTGATTGGCTTGGGAGCGGCAGCCAGGTTAAGGCTGCGCTAAGCTCCCATTCAAGGTGGGTTGCAGAAACAAATTTTTTTAAAAAAATATTTTTTTAAATATATTTTTAAAAAAATTTTTTGGGGGGGGGGAAATAAAACATTAAGAGACAATTAGAGAATGGGCCAACAATGGTTCGAATTACATTGCTGGTTGCGCTGTGAGACAATGTCTCGGAATGCGTATCAAAAAGCGAGAACAATCCGAAATAATTCCGATATACGATTCAAAACGATTTTTTGGACATGTCTAGTGGGCATGCCATTTTCCCTTCCATTCTCTCCTTAATGTCCGAGCAGCGGAGCGCAGAGGAGGAGTCCGTCCTGAAGACCCTGACGTTCGTCGGCTGCGGCGTTTCCTTCTGTGCCCTGATCGTCACCTTTGTCCTCTTCTTGGCTGTTGGGTAAGACTTTGACGCTCCGTTGAGACTTGTCCTTGGTAGAAAAAACGAGAAATAAAAATGAAACGCACCTGTATTATATACCTAGTGTCCCCAAGAGCGAGCGAACCACGGTGCACAAGAACCTGATCTTCGCCTTGGCGGCTGCAGAAGCTTTGCTCATGTTTAGCGAGTTGGCCAAAACCAACCAGGTAGGAGAAGCGGGGGAATCGGTGGATCGGTGATGTACCACCAGACCCGATTTGCTTTTGCTTGGTAGACCAAACTGGCAAATCCTCTGGTCCTGATCTTCTCTTGTCCCACCTCGTAGGGAGTCTGCTTCGCCGTCACGGCCTTCCTCCACCTCTTCTTCATGGCCGCTTTTGCCTGGATGCTGGTGGAAGGTCTTCTACTGTGGAGCAAAGTGGTGGCAGTCAACATGAGTGAGGACCGGAGGATGAAGTTTTACTACATCACCGGATGGGGTTCGTTTCAGACTCCAGAGAGAGCGATCTCCGTCCTGGATCCATACCTTTCCTTAGCTACCATGTCCCACTCTTCTCTCCTCAGGGCTTCCCATCGTCATTGTTGGCGTGACCCTGGCCACCTCCTTCAACAAGTACGTGGCCGACAACCACTGCTGGCTGAACGTGCAGACGGACATCATCTGGGCCTTCGTTGGGCCGGTCCTCTTTGTCTTGACGGTTGGTCCAAACCTTTAACCGGTTGAGAAGAAGCTGAGCCAGAAAATGCATGTTTAGCTGGGATGGGGATGGGGATGATAGCCACGTAAGAAGGTTGTTCTCCTGTCCTTTTTGGGAGGACTGCAACTCCCAGAGTCCTGAGGAGACTGTTAGCGAGTGTGTATAGCGGAACCAGCAGCGTCCAGTTAACACCATGTGCAAAAGACTCAGACCAGGCAGAGGAATTGAAAGAACAAAGAAACGTTACTTGTTGAGCTGAAGTTAGATAAACAGTTCAGCAATCGTACAATGTCCTTGTAGTTGCATAGGATCAATAACTAATCAATCAGCATTCTATTTACACAGCATGGCATAATTAAACTGCTACTTGACCGTAGCTAGAGAGCCTGTCTTTTCTGTGCTCTCCCTGCAAGCCCAGATTCCCAACTGACAAACCCAGCCATCTGCCATCAAACCGATACATTGTTTGAGGTGTGGCTTGCCTCTGCAAAAAGCTGAGCTCCCTCTTTGCAGAGATCTTGCAAGCAACTTTGCAAGGATTTCTTTACACACACACACATAACAATTTGGCGCAATAGAGACCGCTCTCTCCTTGCCTCCCAGGTGAACACCTTTGTGCTTTTCCGGGTGGTGGTGGTGACCGTGTCCAGCGCACGGAGGCGCTCGAGGATGCTGACGCCCAACAGCAGCCTGGAGAAGCAAATTGGCATCCAGATCTGGTGAGTCTCCACCGTGGCCTCTTTTTGGAGGCACTAGAGGCTCTTCTATACAGAACCTAAAACACGGAAGTTACTGGGTTAAAAGGACTACACGATGCAGCAATGGACGAAAAATACGAGTTAAAAAGGTCACACTTTATTCCGGCCGGAAAATGTGCATATTCACATCACTGTATATCAGTGGTTCTCAACCTGTGGGTGTTTTGGCCTACAACTCCCAGAAATCCCAGCTGGTTTACCAGGGATTTTTTTAGGATTTCTGGGATTTGAAGGCCAAAACATCTGGGGACCCACAGATTGAGAACCACTGCTGTATAGCCTGGTAAATGTATACTGATTCGCTGCAATGGACGAAAAACACGAGTTAAAAGAATCCCCTTTTATCCCGATTCTGGCCAGAAAATGTTAATATTCACATCATTGTATATCCCGGCGCTTGCGTAAAATACATGATTTCCTTTCCTCCCCCTGTAGAGCAAATCCATGCCATTGTTCTTAACTACAAACAATCAAGTCGACTTTGACTTATGGTAAATCCACAGTGATTCACTGCAATGGACAAAAAACATGAGTTAAAAGAGTCTCTTTTTATCCCGATTCTGGACGGAAAATGCTCATATTCGCATCATTGTATATCCCGGCACTTGCGTAAAACACATGATTTCCTTTCCTCCCGCCTGTAGAGCAAACCCATGCCATTGTTCTTAACTACGATCAAGTCGACTTTGACTTATGGTAAATCCACAGTAATTCACTGTGATGGACAAAAAACACGAGTTAAAAGAGTCCCCTTTTATCCTGATTCTGGCCAGAAAATGCTCATAATATTTCTATTATTATTCTATTATTATTGTAGTAAATTATCATATTATTACTATTATATTATTATTATTCATTGCTCAAGACTACATTGAAACTAAAATAGAGAGAAATCAGCGTGGAAGCTGCAAGAGGTTCCATAGATTGTTGTACATGGAAATAAGGGTAGTAAATAGTTTTTGATTTGTTGAATACAGTTATATATTACAACTAGCTGTGCCCGGCCATGCGTTGCTGTGGCGAAGTCTGGTGGTATGGGAAATAAAGTATTGAGGAATTGGTGGTAGTTAAGGTAAAGGGTCTCCTGGGCTGAGTAGGTTGCTAGGAGACCAAGTGAGCGGAGCTTAGCCTTCTAACTGGCAGCAATTGGATAAAAACAATTATTCCTCCCTCTAATTAGGACTTTATTTTTCTTTTCTTTTTGTTGTATCAACCTAGAGGCATGGATGAGGGGTTGTGATGTCAATTTTCGAGGTTGTGGGTTGTTTACTTTTGTTGTTTTGTCCGCTGCCGTGATGCCATCACTCTTTTATACAGTAGAGTCTCACTTATCCAACACTCGCTTATCCAACGTTCTGGATTATCCAACGCATTTTTGTAGTCAATGTTTTCAATAAATCCTGATATTTAGGTGCTAAATTCGTAAATACAGTAATTACTACATAGTATTACTGCATATTGAACGACGTTTTCTGTCAAATTTGTTGTATAACATAATGTTTTGGTGCTTAATTTGTAAAATCATAAACTAATTTAATGTTTAATAGGCTTTTCCTTAATCTCTCCTTATTATCCAAGTTATTCGCTTATCCAACGTTCTGTCGGCCCGTTTACGTTGGATAAGCGGGACTCTACTGTATATATAGATTATATATTTTTGTTATTTAAACTATACATATTGCGAAATTATGGTTTTTTTCTCAAAGTGACACACCACCCAAGTCATGCTAGGTTTTTTGGTGAAGGTTGCCCATCATTGATCTATCATCTATCTAACTACATCTAGACTTGAGTAGTCCAGGATGATTCCCAATAGGAATCCCTTCCGTTGCAAGAGATATTTGAAAGACAAGTTTCGTGGCCATCCTAAAAGCACAAACAATGCCTTGGGCTCTCTCCCAACGTTCATCTCGGCATCCCTTCCGGCCCCTTTTTGCCCTGTTTGTTGATGCCGGGACCTTTCCCCAAGTGCCGATAAAGCCCAGGAGTCTCCTGTTGCCATTCATGTGGCGCCGTTTGGCCCCCACCAAGCACACACTGTTCCTGGAGATGCACAAATAAACGTGGCAAAGTTTGCAAAGCCGGGGGTGAAAGCTGGCATCAAAGGGCAGGGTGACATCCCTGGAGCCATCTTGCTGGGTTGGCTTATTCATGGGGTTGCAATCCAAGACGGGACCCGATAAGTTGCAATGGTTTTATTTCCCTGCCTTTATGTTGTGGCTTCTGTCTCTCTGCGCACCTCTCGCTTTCTTGTTGCAAAAACCACCGGTTTAAAACAAAACAGTTTCTGCAGCATGCAAAGTATGTTGTTGGCTGCAAAGGCCAGGATTCCAAGGTCACATCTCCACCGTTCTAGATAACACTTTAGCCCATTCCAGCCTTGAAATTTGGGGCAGGAAGACCCCCCTCCTGCACTTTCTTGGGGGGAATCTTCAAGATTTTGGGGAGAACAGAGAATTTGGCTGCTTTAGCTCAGCACTGAGATTACCCTATGATGCAAATCTACCCTGTTTCCCCGAAAATAAGACATCCCCAGAAAATAAGACCTAGTAGAGGTTTTGCTGAATCTATATATATAAAAGAGTGATGGCATCACGGCGACCGACAAAACAACAAAACTAAAGGCCCCCCAACCTTGAAATTTGACAACACAACCCATCATCCACGCCTCCAGGTTGATATAACCAAAAGAAAAGAAATATAAAGTCCTAATTAGAGGGAGAGGAATAATTGTTTTTATCCAATTGCTGCCAGTTACAAAGCTAAGTTCCACCCACTTGGTCTCCTAGCAACCCTCTCAGCCCAGGGGACAGGCACAAGAGTTTGGAGAGACCCCTAAGGGCCATCCAGCCCAACCCTTTCTACTATGCAGCAGGACACAATCCAAGCATTCACAACACATGGACAACGTATACATACTATACAATACTACACAGGGACATAGACCCCCTCTACCCTCACCACTTTCACAGGACACAAACAACCAAATGCATACTAAACATAGCCATACTAAACATAGGCTAGGCTCCACCCACTTGGTCTCCTAGCAACCCACTCAGCCCAGGGGACAGGCAGAGTTAGGACTCATTTAGGCAGCTTCTGCCAACCCTAAAGTTCAAGAACATGCAAGTGAGAGTACATGAATAGGTACTGCTCCGGCGGGAAGGTAACGGCGCTCCATGCAGTCATGCCAGCCACATGACCTTGGAGGAGTCTACGGACAACGCCAGCTCTTCAGCTTAGAAATGGAGACCCCAAAAGTCAGACACGACTGAACTTAATGTCAGGGGAAAACCTTTACCCTTTACCTAACTACCACCAATTCCTCAATTTCCCATACCACCATACTTCGCCACAGCAACGTGTGGCCGGGCACAGCTAGTTTCTAAATATAAGGCCTCCCCGAATATAAGACCTAGCAAAGTTTTTGTTTGGAAGCATGCCTGCCAAACAGAACACCAGAGCATGCAGGATCGGTAAATGTACGCACCATGGATTGTTATACATGGAAATAATGGTAGTAACAAGAAATTATTGATAAGATTCACAGTTTGCCTGGTTATGCTGGTTTGTGATGAAAACTACTGTACAGTATAGAATAAATGTTCATTTTTTGGTTCAACAATAAATGTAAATTCTTCTTCATGGAAAAATAGGACATCCCCTGAAAAGAAGACCTAGCAAAGGTTTTGTTTGGAAGCATATCCGGTGAACACAACACCAGAGCATGCAGGATCGGTAAATGTACGCACCATAAAGTGTTGTACATGGAAATATTGGTAGTAACAAGAAATTCTTGATAGGTTCCACAGTTTGTCTGGTTATGCTGGTTTATGGTGACAACTACTGTACAGTATATACAGTAGAGTCTCACTTATCCAACACTTGTTTATCCAACGTTCTGGATTATCCAACGCATTTTTGTAGTCAATGTTTTCAATACATCATGATATTTTGGTGCTAAATTCGTAAATACAGTAGAGTCTCACTTATCCAAGCTAAACAGGCCGGCAGAAGCTTGGATAAGCAAATATGTTGGATAATAAGGAGAGATTAAGGAAAAGCCTATTAAACATCAAATTAGGTTATGATTTTACAAATTAAGCACCAAAACATCATGTTATACAACAAATTTGACAGAAAAAGTAGTTCAATACGCAGTAATGCTATGTAGTAATTACTGTATTTACGAATTTAGCACCAAAATATCTCGATAAATTGAAAACTACAAAAATGGCTTGGATTATCCAGAGGCTTGGATAAGCGAGGCTTGGATAAGTGAGACTCTACTGTACAGTAATTACTACAAAGCATTACTGTGTATTGAACTACTTTTTCTGCCAAATTTGTTGTATAACATGATGTTTTGGTGCTTAATTTGTAAAATCATAACCTAATTTGATGTTTAATAGGCTTTTCCTTAATCTCTCCTTATTATCCAACATATTCGCTTATCCAACGTTCTGCCGGCCCGTTTACGTTGGATAAGCGAGACTCTACTGTAATAAATGTTCATTTTTTTTTGTTCAACAATAAATGTGAATTCTTCTTCATGGAAAAATAAGACATCCCCTGAAAATAAGACCTAGAACATCTTTGGGAGCAAAAATTAATATACGACATTATTTTTGGGGAAACACGGTAATGTGCACCCTGATTTTTGCAAGGTGATTTAGCCCCAAAAGGTGAGAGTTAGATTTGAGTTAGATTCCAGCCATTTCAAAAACTCTCCTGTGGCAAAGTGAATGCTGTGGTTTGTCTTTTGCTCAGGGCGACCGCCAAGCCGGTGCTGGTGCTGCTCCCGGTGCTCGGCCTCACCTGGGTGTGCGGGGTCCTGGTCCACCTCAGCGTCACCTGGGCCTACATCTTCATTGTGCTCAACTCCCTCCAGGTGAGTGGCACTCGAAGAAGACCATGCAGCTCCCTCTCCACCAAATTAATCCCATACTGTCATCTGGGCGGAGGCCACAAGGGGGTGCTAAAGAGAGACGGACAGTCCATTTTATACGAGTTGAGGGTGGGTTGAAGAAAAAGAACCATTCCCTACTCTTTTCTTGTCATTTCCCCATCCATGTCCCCATTGTGGAAACAACTCTTGTTTAGAGGGTTGTTGTATGTCTTTCGGGCTGTGTGGCCATGTTCCAGAAGTATTCTCTCCTGACGTTTCACCCACATCTATGGCAGGCATCCTCAGAGGTTGTGAGGCATGGATAATAAAGATAGTTGGAAGAGAGACCCCTTGGGCCATTGAGTCCAACCCCCTTCTACATTTGTGCACCAAAAGCACAAGCAAAGCACCTCTGATAGTTGGCCACCCAGCCTCAATGTTAATAATAATAATAATCATCATCATCATCATACACATCGCACAGTCCTAAACGCTGGGGAAGTGCTCAACTTGTGATTTTGTGATACGAAATCCAGCATATCTATATATATAAAAGAGTGATGGCATCACGGCAACCCACAAAACAACAAAACTACAAGCCCCCCCCAACCTCGAAATTTGACAACACAACCCATCATCCACGCCTCTAGGTTGATACAACAAAAAGCAAAGAAAAATAAAGTCCTAATTAGAGGGAGAGAAATAATTGTTTTTATCCAATTGCTGCCACTTAGAAGGCTAAGCTCTGCCCACTTGGTCTCCTAGCAACCCAGTCAGCCCAGTGTTAATAAAAGAATAAAAAATAAAATAAATACAAATAATACAATAAAAATAAAAAAATACTAAAAAAAATTAATACAATAAAATACTATAACAAAATAACTAAAAACAATACAACAAAATAATAAAATATAATAAATAAAAAAGATAAGTTACAATAAAATTAATTTAAAAAATACAAATAACGTCAAATAAAAATTCCACAACTTTTAACCAATACCACCACCACTTTGCCACAGCAACGCGTGGCCGGGCACAGCTAGTATTATATATATATATATATATATATATATATATATATATGCATGTGGACAACTTCAACAGAAAGGAGGAAACCATGAAAATGAACAAAATCTGGCTACCAGTATTAAAAAAAACCTCTAAAATCAAAACAGTAAATAAGAAGCAACACTCTGAGGGCAGAGGAGCCCCAGGGATGGCTAATGACTCTGAACAAAGGATGCCCCCCAGGCAAGAGACAAACCTTTCCAATGCTAATTAGGGTGATTAACTGAAACATTAATGCTGGTTTCCAACTGACAAACGACTCTTGTCACACCCTGGACTATCCACAGATATAGATTTTCTCCTTACCTTGCCTAGTTTATCCATGCCTCACAACCTCTAAGGATGCCTGCCATAGATGTGGGTGAAACGTCAGGAGAGAATACTTCTGGAACATGGCCAGACAGCCCGAAAGACATACAACAACCCTGTGATCCCGGCCATGAAAGCCTTCGACAACTCTTGTTTATGACATGGGAATATTTTTACCTGTCACAGGTGTGTCAGCTATATAATAGTAGGTATGTGAAGACATAAAAACGTGCGCCTGTTTGATTGCTACGTTGTGTCAAAAATTTCAAAGCAATTTCCCAAAGTATTTGGGAAATTTGAGTTTCTGAACAAACTGATATTTATATTTTTATTTATATAGATTACAGTGTTCCCTCACTTATCGCTGGGGTTAGGTTCCAGGACCACCCGCAATAAGTGAAAATCCGCAAAGTAGGGACGCTATATTTATTTTAATATTTATACATTATTTTAGTAGTTATACACTATTTTAAGTCTTTATCATAGAATCATAGATAAATCGCCTCCTTCTCCTCCCGTTGCCACTTGAAATTTGAGTTTCTGAACAAACTGATATTTATATTTTTATTTATATAGATTACAGTGTTCCCTCACTTATCGCTGGGGTTAGGTTCCAGGACCACCCGCAATAATTGAAAATCCGCAAAGTAGGGACGCTATACAGTAGAGTCTCACTTATCCAAGCTAAACGGGCCAGCAGAATATCTTGGATAATAAGGAGGGATTAAGGAAAAGCCTATTAAACATCAAATTAGGTTATGATTTTACAAATTAAGCACCAAAACATCATGTTATACAACAAATTTGCCAGAAAAAGTAGTTCAATACGCAGTAATGTTATGTTGTAATTACTGTATTTACGAATTTAGCGCCAAAATATCACGATATATTGAAAACATTGACTACAAAAATGGCTTGGATAATCCAGAACCTTGGATAAGCGAGGCTTGGATAAGTGAGACTCTACTGTATTTATTTTAATATTTATACATTATTTTAGTAGTTATACACTATTTTAAGTCTTTATCAATCATGTATTTATAAATCGCCTCCTTCTTCTCCCACTGCCACTTGGGCTCCTCCCATTGCTGCTTGGGCTCCCGTTGCCACTTGGGCTCCCTTTGGCTTCTCCTTCCTCCCTTCCTTAGGCTGTAAATTGTAATTTTTTATGATTTATAATAGTCTTTTTTATTGAAAAACAGTGAATCCACGAAAAGTCAACCGCGAAGTAGTGAGGGAACACTGTATACTTATTTATACCCTGATTTATCTCTCCAAAGGGGACGTCAAAGTGGCTTGACATCAGAAAATTAGTATACAATTTAAAATATACCGACGTACCTTATCTCCACATGTTGTTAAACGTTTGTATGAATAATTTTGACAGATGATATTTGTTGTAATGTGTTGTGAGCTGCCTTGGGTCCTTTGCCTGGAGAACAAACGGAATCAATGAATTCAACATGTTAATAATTAATATTATTATTCATTATTTACTTGACTTACGGTACGTCTTGCTCGTCTCCCAGAGTGGATTGAAATGAATTGGTATATCTGCATGGAGAATTAATTAATGACTGGAATTAGTTGCATTGGCAAAATGCACTTGGAATGAGTTACCGTATATACTCAAGTATAAGCCGACCCGAATATAAGCCGAGGCACCTGATTTTATCACAAAAAAACTGGGAAAACATTGACTCCAGTCTAAGTCCAGAGTGGTAAATTTCAGCAATAAAAATAGATACCAATAAAATTACATTAATTGAGGAATCAGTATGTTAAATGTTTTTGAATATTTACATAAAGCTCAAATTTAAGATAAGACTGTCCAGCTCTGATCAAATCATGATTCTCATCTTCTTCAATGTAAATGTGCTTATGTATCCTTTTAATAATAATAGAGTAAAATAATACATGTAAGAATAATAATAATAAATACAGGAAAATAATACATGTAATAATAAATAGAGTAAAATAATAAATGCAATAATAATAATAAGATCAGAGTGAAATAATAAATGAATTAATTATAATAATAAAAATAGAGTAAAATAAATGTAATAGTAGCAACAATAATAGAGAAAAATAATAAATGTAATACAGTAGAGTCTCGCTTATCCAACGTAAACGGGCCGGCAGAATGTTGGACAAGCGAATATGTTGGATAATAAGGAGAGATTAAGGAAAAGCCTATTAAACATCAAATTAGGTTATGATTTTACAAATTAAGCACCAAAACATCATGTTATACAACAAATTGGACAGAAAAAGTAGTTCAATACGCAGTAATGTTATGTTGCAATTACAGTAGAATCTCACTTACCCAACACTCGCTTATCCAACGTTCTGGATTATCCAACGCATTTTTGTAGTCAATGTTTTCAATACATCGTGATATTTTGGTGCTAAATTTGCAAATACAATAATTACTACTTAGCATTACTGCTTACTGAACTACTTTTTCTGTCAAATTTGTTGTATAACACCATGTTTTGGTGCTTAATTTGTAAAATCATAACCTAATTTGATGTGTAATAGGCTTTTCCTTAATCTCTCCTTATTATTCAACATATTCGCTTATCCAACGTTCTGCTGGCCCGTTTATGTTGGATAAGTGAGACTCTACTGTACTGTATTTACCAATTTAGCACCAAAATATCACGATATATTGAAAACATTGACTACAAAAATGGCTTGGATAATCCAGAAGCTTGGATAAGCGAGGCTTGGATGAGTGAGACTCTACTGTAAATGCAATAATAATGATAATAATAAGATCAGAGTGAAATAATAAATGTATTAATTTTAATAATAAAAATAGAGTAAAACAAATGTAATAGTAGCAACAATTATAGAGAAAAATAATAAATATAATAATAGAGAAAAATAATAAATGTACCATATATTCTTGAGTATAAGCTGACCCAAATATAAGCCAACCAGGACCCTCACCCGAGTATAAGCCGAGGGGGGCTTTTTCAGTCTTAAAAAAAGGGCTGAAAAACTAGGCTTATACTCGAGTATATACAGTAATTATTGTACTAACACACGTAGAATTAATTAGCTGCAATGGCATAAATAAATACATTTGTAGGTCTTGTGTAGGTCTTGTGACTTTGGTGCAAGAATGTAGACTGAGCCACACACATACATATATATATGCACACATACACACATACTTTGCGTAGGAGAAGGGATGCCGGTCTCAATTAGCACTTTTGCAGCAAAGTTTTGCAATGAGGAAAAATACAAAGGCGAGGGTGGATGTGGGCAGAGGATCTTGGCTCCAACCCACTTGAGTGAGAGGAGTGTGCAAGAGAAGGGTGTAAATCCAGAGCTGTCACTCCAACACGGTGATTTAAGGTTGGGAAAATATAATTAGGAGAGAGCAGACTTATTATACCCCTCTCCAGGCAAAACTCAGGGTCAGGGAAGGCTTAGAATAACATTAGAATAACATGATGCAGAGTGCCAACGTTTGACCTCCGGTGAGCCTGAAAAAGAAGGTTCCATGTGCCATGAAAACCTTCCACAACACAACAAAAACTCTTGTTTGGTTGTCCTGACTGTGAAGCCTAAAGTCTGAAATGACTTGAAGGCACAACAACAACAATCCTATTTGATGATCTCATTGGCCAGAAGCAGGCCCACACTTCCCACTGAAATCCTGATAAGTTTACAATAGGTTGGTTAAAATTATTATTAAATATTGTATTGTTCTTTCATTTACAGTAGATTCTCACTTATCCAAGCTAAACGGGCCAGCAGAAGCTTGGATAAGCAAATATCAAATTAGGTTATGATTTTTACAAATTAAGCACCAAAATATATATTATATATTAAATGTAATATTACTAATAATGTTACGGTATAATGGTATCGTACAATATAGTATTATATAATGCTATGCTAATAATATCATATATTGTATGTACATACAACTTGTAAGCCTCTCTGAGTCCCCTTCAGGGTGAGAGGGGGGGTATAAATGTAGTAAATAAATAAATAAGTAATTGTTGCTGGGTTGTTGTTTTTTTTTTTGCACTACAAATGAGACATGTACAGTGAGCATAGGAATTTATTCGGTTTTTTTTCCCCAAATGATAATTGGGCCTCTCAACAATCTGAGGGACCATGAATCAATTTTAACTTAGTGTTCATGTGGCCCGCCCTTGTTTTATTGTTCTTCTGATTTTGCGTAATGTAGTGTATATTATCATTTATTGTATTGTTCAATGTGTTATGATTTGTTGTTCTATTTATATTTTGTTATATTGTATGGTGTCTGGGCATGGCCCCATGTAAGCCGCCCCGAGTCCCCGTTGGGGAGATGGTGGCGGGGTATAAATAAAGTTTTTTATTATTATTATTATTATTATTATTATTATTATTATGAATCAGCCCTCCACTTAAAAAGTCTGAGGACCCCTGGTTTGTTTATTTATTTATTTATTTATTTATTTATTTACAGCATTTATATTCCGCCCTTCTCACTCCGAAGGGGACTCAGGGCGGATCACATCTATCTATATATATAAAAGAGTGATGGCATCACGGCGACCAACAAAACAACAAAACTAAAGGTCCCCCAACCTCGAAATTTGACAACACAATCCATCATCCACGCCTCTAGGTTGATACAACAAAAAGAAAAGAAAAATAAAGTCCTAATTAGAGGGAAAGGAATAATTGTTTTTATCCAATTGCTGCCAATTAGAGGACTAATCTCTGCCCACTTGGTCTCCTAGCAACCAACTCAACTCAGGGGACAGGCAGACATAGGCCTCGGCCTCTTCCACAGATTATCTAATTTGCACTGGATTAGATGGCAGTGTAGACTCAAGGCCCTTCCACACAGCTATATAACCCATTTATAATCTTATATTATCTGCTTTGCACTGGATTATCTGGACTCCACACTGCCATATAATCCACTTCAGTGTGCATTTTATACAGCTGTGAAGAAGGGCCCTCATATAATCCAGTTCTAAGCAGATAATATAAGATTATCAATATAATATGTAATAATTACTGTGATATAGAATCATAGAATAGTAGAGTTGGAAGAGACCTCATGGGCCATCCAGTCCAACCCCATTCTGCCAAGAAGCAGGAAATCGCATTCAAAGTGATTAATAATAATACAGAACAATATAATCTCTAAAATCAGGACAGTAAATAAAGAGCAACACTCTGAAACCATAAGCCACAGCAACGCGTGGCTGGGCAAAGCTAGTTACACATATAGGCAAACATTCAATGCCTTTTAACATAGAACAAAGACAAACAAACATAGGCTCCGAGCGGGCCTTGAACTCATGACCTCCTGGTCAGAGTGATTCATTGCAGTGATTGATTACAGCTGCTCTCCAGCCTGCGCCACAGCCCGAGCCCATTATCTCTATTATCTCTTCTTGCATTGCAGGGTCTCTACATATTCCTGGTCTACGCCATTTACAACAGTGAGGTAAGGCCAGACCCAGGCGGCAACAAAACGGGAAGGGAAGCAAGAGAAGGGTCTGAACCTCATGCCTTTCATGCTTGACTCTTAGGTGCGCAACGCCATCCAGCGCATGAAGGAGAAGAAGAAGGCGCTGTCCTTCACGGTGGGTCCTGCTCAGATCGGTCCCCTCCAAAGTCACGTTGCCAAACTTTCCCAAACTCGGAGACCCCTGTGAAGATGGGTTGGGCCGGGTGAGCATATGTCCAACTCTCTTGTTGTTTCAGAACTGTTCCCATCCCATCAATTACCTGTCGAGCCCCAGAAACACCTCCTGGGAGATGGGCAAGTTCAGCCCTTCTGGGATGGAGAACGCCGCAAAGGGCACCACGGTGAAGGAAGCCACGGTGAAGAACCCCAACCACAAAGGTACCAGGGAGAGGGAGGCTCACGTGGCCAAACAAGGGCTGGTTCCCCCTTTATTTCACCCCACGTCTCCTCTGATGCGCCCCTTTCCTCCCCGTGCAGGGAACTTCGGAGCCAAAATGCCAATGGGACTCTCCGCCATCATGGCACCGGACAGGCCGGTAAGTCTCCAGTTGGAACATACATCCAGTCCAACCCCAATCATTCCTGGGAGGGTTGTTGTTGTTATTATTATTATTTTATTATGACACAGCAAACAAGATAGATATGCTGGATTTTGTATCACCAAATAATAATAATAATAATAATAATAATAATAATAATCGAACACTTCCCAAGTGTGTAGGACTGTGTGATGTATTATTATTATTATTATTATTATTTTATTATGACACAGCAAACAAGATAGCAAACAATTTTATTATGACACAGCAAACAAGATAGATATGCTGGATTTTGTATCACCAAATAATAATAATAATAATAATAATAATAATAATAATAATAATAATAATAATAATAATAATAATAATAGAACACTTCCCAAGTGTCTAGGACTGTGTGATGTATTATTATTATTATTATTATTTTATTATGACACAGCAAACAAGATAGACATGCTGGATTTCGTATCACAAAACCACAAGTTGAACACTTCCCAAGTGTCTAGGACTATGTGATGTATTATTATTATTATTATTATTATTATTATTATTATTATTATTATTATTATTATTTTCGGATGATGCGTGCAGATCCCAGTCGGGTGGCCTTTTGCAGTTGGCAGATCGTGATTTTGTCAATGTCTATTGTTTCCAAATGCCGGCTGAGAGCTTTTGGCACGGCACCCAATGTGCCCATCACCACCGGGACCACCTGCACTGGTTTCTGCCAGTCTTTGCAGTTCAATCTTGAGGTCCTGAGTTTTTCCTGTTGTTTTTCGTCAATGCGACTGTCACCTGGGATGGCGACATCCATGATCCAAACCTTTTTCTTTTCCACAACTGTGATGTCTGGTGTGTTGTGTTTCAGAACTTTGTCAGTCTGGATTCAGAAGTCCCACAGTATCTTTGCGTGTTCATTTTCCAAGACTTTTGCAGGTTTGTGATCCCACCAGTTCTTTGCTGCTGGGAGGTGGTACTTGAGGCACAAGTTCCAATGAATCATTTGGGCCACATAGTTGTGCCTCTGTTTGTAGTCTGTCTGTGCAATTTTCTTACAGCAGCTGAGGATATGATCAATGGTTTCGTCAGCTTCCTTGCACAGTCTGCATTTTGGGTCATCAGCTGATTTTTCGATCTTGGCCTGAATTGCCTTTGTTCTGATGTCTTGCTCCTGGGCTGCAAGGATCAGGCCTTCCCTTTACTGGTTTGTTGAAAGACAAACTGCGTGCAGTCCTGTCCAGACTTATCCAGTCCTTTGTTGTATCCACAATGAGCAAAAGAAAACAAGCCACGAAAATGGAAGAGAAATCAAAAATTTACTCTTAAGGAGCAGAGTAATAAAAGACAATAAAACTTCCAGCAACAAAACTCACATAAAGTTCCTTGCATTAAACTCATGCATCTTCATAGTAGGCTCTCAGCAAGTATTCAGTAAGTCCCCAAAAGACATTACAAACATCTCCCAAATATACCCCATTCAGGGAGTGGTTCAAGCTTGTTAGCCTTGATTGCTCTAATTACTCAACTATGAGTTGTAATTGACCAGGTGTTTTTCCCTTAACACACACATACACAAGTAGTGATCCCACAGAAACTTAGTCATATACATGCATATACAGTAATACTTCCGTCTCCTTCTTCAGGGTCCCATTCGTGAGCCAGAGCCAGGTCTTCTCCTTATCAGCTTTTCCTTCAATTTTGTCAAGGAACTTTCCATGCAATGTTTTGTTGTGCCAGCTGTCAGCTCTAGTTTGTAGTGCGGTTTTCTTGTACTGTTTTTTTTGTCTGCTGTGCTTTGAGGAGTTTCTGATTTTTGACTTCAGTCAAAGCAGGTTCTTCACTTTGCTTGACATATTCTGCCAGGGCATGTTCTTCTTCTTTGACTGCTTGCTTTACTTGTAAGAGTCCTCTGCCCCCTGATCTTCTAGGCAGATATAGCTGGTCAACATCACTGCGAGGGTGCAGTGAATGATGAATGGTCATGAGTTTTCTTGTTTTTCTGTCCAAATTGTCCAGTTCCATCTGTGTCCAGTTTATGATGCCAGCAGTCTATCTTATGACAGGTATGGCCCAGGTGTTTGTGGCCTTGATGGTGTTGCCTCCATTGAGCTTGCTTTTGAGAATTTTTCTGACCCTTTGTGTGTATTCTTTGCTGACCACAGTTTTCACATGTTCATGCTTGATGTTGTCCAGCTGTAATATGCCCAGATATTTATAGGCCTCTGGCTGGTGACACTTTATTGTTTGGCCATTGGGCATATTTATGCCCTCACTTTCAATGATTTTTCCCTTCTTCAATGCCACTGTCGAACATTTGTCCAAGCCAAACTCCATGTTGATATCAGTGCTAAAAATTCGGACAGTGTTGGTCAGAGACTGGATTTCAGTTTCCGTTTTCCCATACAGCTTCAGGTCATCCATGTATATCAGATGTGAAATTTTGTGAGAATTCTTAGATGTTTGATAGCCGAGATTTGTTTTTTGTAAGATTGTTGACAGAGGGATCATGGCAATAATGAAAAGCAGAGGGGACAATGAGTCTCCCTGGAAAATTCCTCTCCTGATGTTGACAAGTCCATAGCTTTCATTTCCAACAAACAGTTCAGTTTTCCAGTGCTCCATCATGTTTTCAATGATGATGATGATGATGATGATGATTATTATTATTATTACTATTATGCATAACAACATAGCACACATGCATATTAGGCCCAAATGTCTGGAATTCATTTCTGTTAGGAATTTTGGGAGTTGGTCCAAAACACCAGGAGGGCCGAAGTTTGCCCATGCCTGCAACCAGAGGCCGCGCACTTTAATGAGGCATTTGAGGAAGCTGTTGAGATCTTCCCTTCCCTTCAGATATTCGATTTCATGTGTTGGAAAATACAAAGGATTATGCCATGTTCCATTCACTCGCTATCCAAGGGCATCAGTAGCCTCGCAGCCAAATCAACATCCCCGTTTACGAAAATATCCGAGGAACGGGATGCCAGTTGTGTGTGCGAGGCTGGCTTTGGAGCCCCACCATCTGTGCCAAAGCAGGTAACCGGAGAAGCCCAGCGCCGGTCAGCTTCACCAGCTCCAGGTGTGAGTCGATGGGCTTGGCGTCATTGCTAAGCTACCAGGCCCTCCAGATTGAGGCCTGGGCTAAAGGGATTACCTTCTCCAGGGCACAGACGCACCGAGCGTTGAATGCCAAGGACACGCAGGCAGAGGGTCTTGGTGCCAAGAAGAGGAGCTTCCCCTTCTTGCTTGGGGCCGGCTCTCCGTTAGCTACCGCTCGAGAAAAATAAAAGAGAAGAAATTATATCTTAATGCGTTGTCGAAAGCTTTCGTGGCCGGAATCACTGGGTTGCTGTGAGTTTTTTGGGCTGTACAGCCATTAAGGTGGAATTTGCTCTCTCTAGTCCAGGGGTCCTCAGACTTTTTAAGTGGAGATCCGATTCACAGCCCCTCAGACTGTTGGGGGTCCCGACTATGATGAAATAGTAAAAGATTAGGATTGTTGTTGTGTGCCTTCAAGTCATTTCAGACTTAGGTCAACCCTAAGTCTACAGTCTAGGACAGAGACCAAGGAAATGACCTTGGAGGGCCTTAGTTTGGGGACCCCTGATCTAGATGATCACCTAAGAACATAGATAAGCAAAGAGACCTCCAAAGGCCAACTAAATGATCTCATAAGGCCATCAGAAGACCATCGGTAAGAAAAGGGACCCTCAAAGACCATCTAGATGGTCTCATAAGACCATAGATAAGCAAAGAGACCTCCAAGGACCATCTAGATGTTCTCATAAGACCACCGGTAAGGAAAGGGACCCTCAAAGGCCAACTAAATGATCTCATAAGGCCATCAGAAGACCATAGATAAGGAAAGGTCCCCCAAAGGCCATCTAGACAATCTCATAAAACCATCGGTAAGGAAAGGGACCCTCAAAGACCATCTAGATGGTCTCATAGGACTATAGGTAAGGAAAGAGACCTCCAAAGACCATCTAGATGGTCTCATAAGACCATCGGTAAAGAAAGGGACCTTCAAAGGCCAACTAAATGATCTCATAAGGCCATCAGAAGACCATAGATAAGGAAAGGGACCCTCAAAGACCATCTAGATGGTCTCATAAGACCATAAGTAAGGAAAGGTCCCCCAAAGGCCATCTAGACAACCTCATAAAACCATAGGTAAGGAAAGATACCCTCAAAGGCCATCTAGATGGTCTCATAAGGCCGTAGCTAAGCAAAGAGACCTTCAAAGACCATCTAGACAATCTCATAAGACCATAGGTAAGCAAAGAGACCTCCAAAGACCATCAAGATGGTCTCCTAAGACCATCGGTATGGAAAGGGACCTTCAGAGTCCATCTAGATGATCTCATCAGGCCATCAGAAGACCATAGATAAGGAAAGGGACCTCAAAGACCATCTAGATGGTTTCATAAGACCATAGGTAAGGAAAGGGACTCTCAAAGGCCATCTAAATGGTCTCATAGGACCATAGGTAAGGAAAGTGACCTCCAAAAGCCATCTAGATGGTCTCATAGGGCCGTAGCTAAGCAAAGAGACCTTCAAAGACCATCTAGACAATCTCATAAGACCACAGATAAGCAAAGAGATCTCCAAAAACCAGGTGGACAGGGGCCAGGTCAATGACCTTGGAGGGCCGCATCCGGCCCACGGACCTTATTTGGGGACTTATATCGAGGCAATAGAGAATGTATGGCACAGCATAGTATGGGATATAATGTTAATATCAAGGCAAAAACTATCAAAAACTATTTCTTACCATTATTTCCATGTACAACAATCTATGGTACCTCTTGCAGTTTCCACGCTGATTTTTCTCTATTGTAGTTTCAATGTACTTGTGAATAATGAATAATATAATAATAATACAATAGTAATAATATAATAATATACTACAATAATAATAGAATAATAATAGAATGATATAATGATAATGTAATGTGCATAATTCCCATGGAGTAAACAACAAAACCAATAGACCACATCACACCGAATTTGGCCACAAAAGACATAATCAATCTGTGTCAGCAAAAATGGCTAGGCGTGTCAGTGCTGACACGCGTGTCATAGGTTGGCCATCACTGAGTGCCTGGCCGCTGTGTCTATCTGGATGAGGAGGAACAAGCTGAAGATCAATCCCGACAAGACAGAGGTCCTCCTGGTCGATCGTAATCCTGACCGGGGTGTAGGGTGGCAACCTGTGCTGGACGGGGTTACACTCCCCCTGAAGCCACAGGTCCGCAGTCTGGGAGTCCTCCTGGATTCATCGCTTGCGCTCGAGGCTCAGGCGTCCTAGGCGGTGTCTGGGAGGGCCTTCGCACAATTGAGACTCGTGCGCCAACTGCGACCGTACCTCGCGAAGGCTGATCTGGCCGGGGTGGTCCACGCCTTGGTCACCTCCAGACTACTGTGATGCGCTCTACGTGGGGCTGTCCTTGAAAACAGCTCGGAAGTTCCAACTGGTCCAACGAGCGGCAGCCAGGACATTAACTGGGGCCCCTTACAGAGAGAGGTCAGCCCTCCTGTTCAAGGAGCTCCAGTGGCTGCCATTTATTTTCCGAGCCCAATTTAAGGTGCAGGTGCTTACCTACAAAGCCCTGAACGGTTTGGGACCATCCGACCTCCGTGACCGCATCTCCGTCTACGAACCCACGCGTTCACTTCGGTCAGCCTCACATCAATACCAGGCAAAATTCTGGAAAAGATCATTAAGGAAGTGGTCTGCGAACACTTAGAAACAAATGCGGTCATTGCTAATAGTCAACACGGATTGACCAAAAACAAGTCATGCCAGACTAATCTGATCTCTTTTTTCGATAGAGTTACGAGTTGGGTCGATACAGGGAATGCTGTGGATGTAGCGTACCTGGATTTCAGTAAGGCCTTCGACAAAGTCCCCCACGACCTTCTGGCAAACAAACTAGTAAAATGTGGGCTAGACAAAACTATGGTGAGGTGGATCTGTAATTGGCTAAGCGAACGAACCCAAAGGGTGCTCACCAATGCGTCGTCTTCATCATGGAAAGAAGTGACAAGTGGAGTGCCACAAGCAGGGCTCCGTCCTGGGCCCGGTTCTGTTCAACATCTTTATTAACGACTTAGACGAAGGGTTAGAAGGCACGATCATCAGGTTTGCAGACGACACCAAACTGGGAGGGATAGCTAACACTCCAGAAGACAGGAGCAGAATTCAAAACGATCTTGACAGAGTAGAGAGATGATTGGCCAAAACTCACAAATGAAGTTCAACAGGGACAAATGCAAGATACTTCACTTCGGCAGAAAAAATGGAAATCAAAGAAACAGAATGGGGGACGATGCCTGGCTTGACAGCAGTGTGTGCGAAAAAGACCTTGGAGTCCTCGTGGACAACAAGTTAAACATGAGCCAACAATGTGATGCGGCTGCTAAAAAAGCCAATGGGATTCTGTCCTGCATCAAGAGGGGAATAGCGTCTAGATCCAGGGAAGTTATGCTCCCCCTTATTCTATTCTGCCTTGGTCAGACCACGTTACCTGGAATCACACTGGGTCCCATTCTGGGCACCACAGTTGAAGGGAGATGTTGACAAGCTGGAAAGCGTCCAGAGGAGGGCGACTAAAATGATTAAGGGTCTGGAGAACAAGCCCTATGAGGAGCGGCTTAAAGAGCTGGGCATGTTTAGCCTGCAGAAGAGAAGGCTGAGAGGAGACATGATAGCCATGTACAAATACGTGAGGGGAAGTCATAGGGAGGAGGGAGGGAGCTTGTTTTCTGCTGCCCTGCAGACTAGGACACAATGGAACAAGGGCTTCAAACTACAGGAAAGGAAGGAGATTCCACCTGAACATCAGGAAGAACTTCCTCACAGTGAGAAGGGCTGTTCGACAGTGGAACTCTCTCCCCGGGGCCGTGGTGGAGGCTCCTTCCTTGGAGGCTTTTAAGCAGAGGCTGGATGGCCATCTGTCGGGGTGCTTTGAATGCGATTTCCTGCTTCTTAGCAGGGGGTTGGACTAGATGGCCCATGTGGTCTCTTCCAACTCTACTATTCTATGATTCTATGATTCATCTGGAGAGGCCCTGCTCGTGATCCCGCCTGCGTCGCAAGCGCGGTTGGTGGGGACACGAGACAGGGCCTTCTCCGTGGTGGCCCCCCGACTCTGGAACACCCTCCCCAAGGATCTCAGACAGGCCCCGACATTGGCAGTCTTCAGAAAGAACTTGAAGACCTGGCTGTTCCAATGTGCCTTCCCAGATTAATAGGAAATCTCCAACACCAAGTCCCATAAGCACTTTATTAGAACTAAGATCGCATATCGCACTCTGCACTTGCCCTAGAAGCCTTATATATCACCTGTCACATCAGCACTTTTAATCTTGTACCCATTACTCTGGCCCCGGCCCAGTTCTATTGTGTTTTAGCGTATTGTTATTGCTTGTGGTTTATACTGTTTTAATTGTTTTAATTTGCCTTTTGTTTTGTATTGTTACATTGTGTGTTGAGGCCTTGGCCTTTGTAAGCCGCATCGAGTCCTTCGGGAGATGTTAGCGGGGTACAAATAAAGTTTAATAATAATAATAATAATTCCCAGATTAATAGGAAATCTCCAACACCAAGTCCCATCAGCATTTTATTAGAACTAAGATCGCATATCGCACTCTGCACTTGCCCTAGAAGCCTTATATATCACCTGTCACATCAGCACTTTTAATCTTGTACCCATTACTCTGGCCCCGGCCCAGTTCTATTGTGTTTTAGCGTATTGTTATTGCTTGTGGTTTATACTGTTTTAATTGTTTTAATTTGCTTTTTGTTTTGTATTGTTACATTGTGTGTTGAGGCCTTGGCCTTTGTAAGCCGCATCGAGTCCTTCGGGAGATGTTAGCGGGGTACAAATAAAGTTTAATAATAATAATAATAATAATAATAATAATAATCTAGTATCTACTAACTGGGTGTCTGCCATACTCGTATTGGGTTGTGTGGATGTGTCTCCAACATTCAAAGCAAGCCCATGCTCTCCTTTCCTTCTCTCGTTTCAGGCTGTGCAGCTGACGGCATTCAAATCCTCAGGTAAGGAAGGCCTTCCGACTTGGTTCCTTGTGGATTTCTCGTTGGAGAAGTCTGCTATTCTTTATGTCACCTCTCCTTCCTTCCTTCCTTCCTTCCTTCCTTCCTTCCTTCCTTCCTTCCTTCCTTCTTTCCTTCCTTCCTGGACTATTTCAGCCTCTCTTCCCCGTGATGTGAAGCAGGGAGATCTAGGTCTGACACTCCTTTGGGATGTTTCTGCCTCTTATCGCCTTCCTCCCACGCAGCCAGATGGTTTCTGGCACAAAAGAGAAAGAAGAAGAGCTTCTTTGGGGGAGAAGCTTTGGCGGGACTGGTTTCCTCTCAAATTGGCCTCACTTTGCAAGGAAAGAGTGCAAAGGATTGGCACGCCACTCAGCAGAACCTTGCAAAAGACCAGTGGACCAAGTATGGTGTTTCTGGAGGACATTGGCAGGGCTCTCAGACTGGGGTGTCTGTGGTGGAGGAAATACAATGAATCTAGGATGAAATGGTCCTCGTATGAAAGCCTTCACTTGGGTGGTTTTTGTGAAGGACGTTGGCAGGCTCTTGGACATGTTCACGGCACTCTCTATAACTGGGATGTCCGTGGTGGAGGAAATACATGAGATCTAGGATGAAATGGTCCTCGTATGAAAGCCTTCATTTGGGTGGTTTTTGTGAAGGACGTTGGCAGGCTCTTGGACATGTTCACGGCACTCTCTATAACTGGGATGTCCGTGGTGGAGGAAATACATGAGATCTAGGATGAAATGGTCCTCGTATGAAAGCCTTCATTTGGGTGGTTTTTGTGAAGGACGTTGGCAGGCTCTTGGACATGTTCACGGCACTCTCTATAAACTGGGATGTCTGTGGTGGAGGATATACATGAAATCTAGGATTAAATAGTCCTCGTATGAATGCCTTCACTTGGGTGGTGTTTGTGAAGGACATTGGCAGGCTCTTGGACATGTTCACGGCACTCTCTATAAACTGGGATGTCTGTGGTGGAGGATATACATGAAATCTAGGATTAAATAGTCCTCGTATGAATGCCTTCACTTGGGTGGTTTTTGTGAAGGACGTTGGCAGGCTCTTGGACATGTTCACGGCACTCTCTATAAACTGGGATGTCTGTGGTGGAGGATATACATGAAATCTAGGATTAAATAGTCCTCGTATGAATGCCTTCACTTGGGTGGTGTTTGTGGAGGACATTGGTGGGCTCTCGGACATGTTCACGGCACTCTCTATAACTGGGATGTCCGTGGTGGAGGAAATACATGAGATCTAGGATGAAATGGTCCTCGTATGAAAGCCTTCATTTGGGTGGTTTTTGTGAAGGACGTTGGCAGGCTCTTGGACATGTTCACGGCACTCTCTATAAACTGGGATGTCTGTGGTGGAGGATATACATGAAATCTAGGATTAAATAGTCCTCGTATGAATGCCTTCACTTGGGTGGTGTTTGTGAAGGACATTGGCAGGCTCTTGGACATGTTCACAGCGCTTTCTATAACTGGGATGTCTGTGGTGGAGGAAATACATGGAATCTAGGATGAAACGGTCCTCATATGAAAGCCTTCACTTGGGTGGTGTTTGTGAAGGACATTGGTGGGCTCTTGGACATGTTCACGGCGCTCTCTATAACTGGGATGTCTGTGGTGGAGGAAATACATGGAATCTAGGATGAAATTGTCCTCGTATGAAAGCCTTCACTTGGGTGGTGTTTGTGGAGGACATTGGTGGGCTCTTGGACATGTTCACGGTGCTGTCTATAACTGGGATGTCTGTGGTGGAGGAATTACTTGAAATCTAGGATGAAATGGTCCTCGTATGAAAGCCTTCACTTGAATGGTGGATAATATGGAGTTTGTGGAGGACATTGGCCGGCTCTTGAACATGTTCACGGCGCTTGCTATAACTGGGATGTCTGTGGTGGAGGAAATACTTGAAATCTAGGATGAAATGGTCCTCGTATGAAAGCCTTCACTTGGGTGGTGTTTGTGAAGGACATTGGCAGGCTCTTTGACATGTTCACGGCACTCTCTATAACTGGGATGTCTGTGGTGGAGGAAATACTTGAAATCTAGGATGAAATGGTCCTTGTATGAAAGCCTTTCCTTTTGGAAATGCTGAAATCATCAAGAAGGCTGAGTTCCCCGGGGAATGGAGGAGCGTTGCTTTGATACGGCCTTTTGTCTACCTTTTTCCGTACCTTTTTCTCCCTTTTGTGCCGAAACGGAGACACAGGTGCTGTGCGGCACCCGGGGTCCCTGACCCGCCATCATCCGAGCACCACAAAGCCCCCGTTTTCTCGCAAATGTGCTTCTTAAATAGGGATTTCTCCTCCACCGCCCTCCCTCGGCTTCAGTCGTGGCGCCTGGGCTCATCTTAAGCATCTCTGGATGAAAGAGCAACAACGTCCTATTCTTGGGCTTTGTGTTGCCAGTCAGGTTCCAGCTAATTGAAATAAATGTAAAACCCAGAGGACCTGAGTGTCCAAAGGGGCATATTAATATAATTGTATTAATATTGTAATATTAATATAATCATAACTATTTATATTCCGCCCTATCTCCCCAAGACAACTCAGGGCAGGTGGCAAAAATTCAATGCCGTTTGGACAGACAGGGCAGAACAGACAGAAAGGAGGTCTGGGAGAAGCCGATCCTGTAGCAAACCTGGACCCAAACCATGTAGGTCAGTGGTTCCCAAACCTATTTGGCCTGCCACCCCCTTTCCAGAAAAAATATGACTCAGCGCTCCCTGGAAAAGGGGTGTGGCTTAGAGGGTGGGCGTGGCTCCTGCTCAAGAGGGCAGAGCTGAGCCTCTCCCCTAGTCCAAGATGCAGGGCTGGGAGGGGAAGGTGGGCGGGGCCACCAATCAGAGCCGGCCCTAGGAAATTTTCAAGTACAGGCGAACAGAATTTTGGCGCCCCCCCCCCCCCCCAAAAAAAACCAATCACTGAAAAACAAAAGCGTTGGATAAGCAAAAATGTTGGATAATAAGGAGGGATTAAGGAAAAGCCTATTAAACATCAAATTACGTTATGATTTTACAAATTAAGCACCAAAACATCATGTTATACAACAAATTAACAGAAAAAGCAGTTCAATACATGGTAATGTTATGTAGGAATTACTATATTTGCGAATTTAACACCAAACATTGAACTGGGATATAGGGCAGTGTGGACTTAGATAACCCAGTTCAAAGCAGATATTTTGGGTTATTCTGCCTTGATATACTGGGTTATATGGCTGTGTGACAGCTACTCATAAATTCCCACCCCCATGCGTCCTACACATTCTGAGAATCTGCTGGAATTCTATGAAATGATCAAATGATGATGCATTACTTGAAATATGTAGTATTTATGCTTTTCTAAATGTACACAGAATTATTTTCCAGCAAAGATGCAACAGCAAGTGCACTTACCTACCAGGCATGGGCAAACATTGGCCCCCCAGGCGTTTTGGACTACAACTCCCACAATTCCTAACAGCCTCAAGCCCCTTGCTTTCCCCCCTTAGCCATTTAAGCTAAGGGGTAAAACCTGGACACAGTATATTATTTGAGAACATAGAAATGCTGGACCACTCTCACAACCACCATGTCGGACAACAGAGAAGTCATGGAAATCCACAAGAAGCATGTGGACAATTCCAACAGAAAGGAGGAACCCATGACAATGAAGAGTATCTGGCTACCAGTATTTAAAAACTCAGGACAGTAAATAAAGAACAACACACACAAAAACAGAGGAATTCCAGACATGAATCAATCAGGGGCAGCTCACACCTCCCAACAAAGGATTCCCTCAAATAGGCAGCAGCCAGGCTTTGAAGCTGCAAGGCTATTCAGTGCTAATCAAGGTGGCCTATTGCAACATTCACACTTGCCTCCAGCAGACAAGAGTTCTTTCTCTTCCAACCTGGACTTTCAACAAATAATTAAGCCCCACTTCCCTAGTTTCGAACAGACCTCACAACCTCTGAGGATGCTTGCCATAGATGTGGGCGAAACATCAGGAGAGATTGCTTCTGAAACATGGCAATACAGACTGGGAAACCCACAGCAAACCAGTGTTTCTGGCCATGAAAGCTTTTGACAACAGGTTCCAGAAGTATTCTCTCCTGATTGATTAACACCTCCCAACAAAGGATTCCCTCAAGCAGGAAACAGCCAGGCTTTGAAGCTGCAAGGCTTTTCAATGCTAATCAAGGTGATTAATGGCAACAGTCACACTGGCCTCCAACAAACAGACAAGAGTTCTTTCTCCCACCCTGAACATTCCACGGATATGTGTTATGAAATATTTTAATGGTCGGAATCATTGGGTTGCTGTGAGTTTTCCAGGCTGTCTGGTCATGTTCCAGAAGCATTCTCTCCTGACGTTTCACCCACATCTATGGCAAGCATCTTCAGAGGTTGTGAGGTTTGTTGGAAAATAGGCAAGTGGGGTTTCTATATCTGTGGAATGTTCAGGGTGGGAGGAATAACTCTTTTCTGTTTGAGGCAGGTGTGAATATTTGAATTGGCCACCTTGATTTGCATGGAAAAGCCTTTCAGCTTCAAGAACTGGCTGCTTCCTGCGTGGGGGAATCCCTTGTTTGGAAGGGTTAACTGGCCCTGATTGTTTCTTATCTTCTGAGTGATGTTCTTTTTTTACTGTCCCAATTTTAGCTTTTTTAATACTCAGATTTTGTTCATTTTCATGGTTTATTCCTTTCTGTTGAAATTCTACAGATACATAAATGCCACTTGCCTAGTTTCCAACAGATCTCACAACCTCTGAGGGTAAAATATATATATTTACTGCATTTTTACCCCGCCCTATCTCAGCCTGGAGCGGTACCTATTGATCTACTCACATTTTGCACATCTTTGAACTGCAAAGTTGGCAGAATCAGAATATAATATAGAATATGATTACTGTGTTATGTTCTGAAAATCTGTATTATTATTACGGTATCATTATGCTCTGCTAATATTGTGCGATGCTGATAATATAATACATTTTACGTAAATATTATTCGTAAACCGCTCTGAGTCCCCTTTGGGGTGAGGGCGGGATATAAATGTAGTAAATAAAATAAAATAAAATAAATAATGAATACACTCTCATTATTGTGTTTATTACATTAATATGTATGTCAATATGCATAGTATTGTGTTTATCACATTAACAGGTATATCAATATGTAATAAACTCCCATTATAGTGTTTATTACATTAATATGTATGTCAGTATGCAGAGTATTGTGTTTATTACATTAATAGGTATATCAATATGTAATAAACTCCCATTATAGTGTTTATTGCATTAATATATATATTAATATGCACAGTATTGTGTTTATTACATTAATATGTATATTAATATGCACAGTAGTGTGTTTATTACATATATATATATATATATATATATATATATATATATATATATATATATCTTTAACCAGGGCTGGATTTTGTGGTTTTCTTCATGGGGTTGGACTAGATGTCCTTTGGGGTTCCCCCTTTCCAATCTAAGATACTTTCAGGAGCTAATGCAAAGCCTTTGGAGTCTTTTTTGGATTGTTTACATTCAAAAATGGGGGAATCTCCATCTCTCTTCCCATAGTAAATCCCAATATCTATATATATAAAAGAGTAATGGCATCACGGCAGCGGACAAAACAACAAAAGTAAACACCCCACAACCTCGAAAATTGACAGCACAACCCCTCATCCATGCCTCTAGGTTGATATAACAAAAAGAAAAGAAAAATAAAGTCCTAATTAGAGGGAGAGGAATAATTGCTTTTATCCAATTGCTGCCAGTTAGAAGGCTAAGCTCCTCCAACTTGGTCTCCTAGCAACCCAATAAAAAATAATAAAAAAACACTAAAAAACACTAAAAATTAATACAATAAAGTACCATAATAACAAAAAATAACTAAAAATTATACAAGAAAATAATAAAATATAATAAATAAAAAGATAACTTATAATAAAATTAATTTAAAAATACCAATAACGTCAAATAAAAATTACACAACAATTTTTAACCAATACCACCACCACTTTGCCACAGCAACGCATGGCTGGGCACAGCTAGTTATGTATATATGTGTGTATATGTATGTATGTATACACACACACACACACATTGCAAACAAAAGGATCCCCCTCATTTATGTTGCAAAAGGGAAACGAGAAAGAGCAGCAGGTAGTAGGAATGGTTGGGAGGAAAGAGAACAGAGAGAGGGCCCAAAGGTAAAAGGATCCAAGGCCCCAAGGCCTGGTCCCTCTTCCAACAACAACAATAAACCCCGTTAGCAAAGCCCCCCCCCGCCCCCCCCCCTCCCCAAGCAAAACAAGCCCCTTAAATGGACTCACAAATAGAAAAATCTATATATATAAAAGAGTGATGGCATCACGGCGACCCACAAAACAACAAAACTACAGGCCCCCCAACCTCAAAATTTGACAACACAACCCATCATCCACGCCTCTAGGTTGATACAACAAAAAGAAAAGAAAAATAAAGTCCAGTTAGAGAGAGAGAGGAATAATTGCTTTTATCCAATTGCTGCCAGTGAGAAGGCTAAGCTCCTCCAACTTGGTCTCCTAGCAACCCAATAAAAATAATAAAAAACACTAAAAAATAATTAAAAACGCTAATTTACTACATTTGTATCACACCCTTCTCACCCCAAAGGGGACTCAGAGTGGCTTACAAATTATATGTACATACAATCTTCTATATATATATATAAAAGAATGATGGCATCACGGCAGCGGACAAAACAACAAAAGTAAACACTCCACAACCTCGAAAAATGACATCACAGCCCCTCATCCATGCCTCTAGGTTGATACAACAAAAAGAAAAGAAAAATAAAGTCCTACTTAAAGGGAGAGCAATAATTGTTTTTATCGAATTGCTGCCGCTTAGAAGGCTAAGCTCCGCCCACTTGGTCTCCTAGCAACCCACTCAGCCCAGTGTTAATAAAAGAATAAAAAATAAAATAAATACAAATAATACAATAAAAATAATTAAAAACACCAAAAATTAATACAATAAAATACTATAACAAAATAACTAAAAATAATACAACAAAATAATAAAATATAATAAATAAAACAGATAAGTTACAATAAAATTAATTTAAAAAAATACATATAACGTCAAATAAAAATTCCACAACAACTTTTAACCAATACCACCACCACTTTGCCACAGCAACGCGTGGCTGGGCACAGGTAGTACTTACTAAAATGGGAAGGCAGTGAGTGGGTCACAGTGGCTTGGCTTCTCCCCACACTCCCTCGCTCCTTTCCCCCTTCTCCCTTCTCCCTTTCCCCCCAATCCCACTGCTTGCTTTACAGGGGAGGCAAAAGGATCAAAGGGACCCAAGCCAGCTCCACGTGGAGCCTGATTCCTTCTGTTTGGCTGCTGCAAGGCAAGTTGCAGCCAAGGGCCCCCTACAGGATGGCGCCACAGGCAAATGACTAGTTTGCCTCTCGGTTGAACCGTCACTGCCACCAATGGACAGCCAGGACTGGGATGGGCGGAGTTACAAGCTCTGAGGTAGGGCTGAGCTTCTATCCCTGTCCTGGACACAGGGGGTGGGGCTAGAGGAGGGGCGGGGCCTCTATACCCCGCCCCCGTGTTCTAACCAGCACCTCAGGGGAGGTATAGAGGCTCAGCCCTGTCTTGTGCTCTTGGGAAGAGGCCCCGCCCCTAGCCCCGCCCTTTAGTCCTAAAAGGCCTCTCAGGAGAGATATAGAGGCTCAGCCCTATCTCATGCTCTTGAGAAGAGGCCCCGCCCCTAGCCCCGCCCTTTAGTCCTAAAAGGCCTCTCAGGAGAGATATAGAGGCTCAGCCCTATCTCATGCTCTTGGGAAGAGGCCCCACCCCTAGCCCTGCCCTTTAGTCCTAAAAGGCCTCTCAGGAGAGATATAGAGGCTCAGCCCTATCTCATGCTCTTGGGAAGAGGCCCCGCCCCTAGCCCCGCCCCTTAGTCCTAAAAGGCCTCTCAGGAGAGATATAGAGGCTCAGCCCTGTCTCATGCTCTTGGGAAGAGGCCCCGCCCCTAGCCCCGCCCTTTAGTCCTAAAAGGCCTCTCAGGAGAGATATAGAGGCTCAGCCCTGTCTCATGCTCTTGAGAAGAGGCCCCGCCCCTAGCCCCGCCCTTTAGTCCTAAAAGGCCTCTCAGGAGAGATATAGAGGCTCAGCCCTATCTCATGCTCTTGGGAAGAGGCCCCGCCCCTAGCCCCGCCCTTTAGTCCTAAAAGGCCTCTCTGGAGAAATATAGAGGCTCAGCCCTGTCTCATGCTCTTGGGAAGAGGCCCCGCCCCTAGCCCCGCCCTTTAGTCCTAAAAGGCCTCTCAGGAGAGATATAGAGGCTCAGCCCTGTCTCATGCTCTTGAGAAGAGGCCCCGCCCCTAGCCCCGCCCTTTAGTCCTAAAAGGCCTCTCAGGAGAGATATAGAGGCTCAGCCCTATCTCATGCTCTTGGGAAGAGGCCCCGCCCCTAGCCCCGCCCTTTAGTCCTAAAAGGCCTCTCTGGAGAAATATAGAGGCTCAGCCCTGTCTCATGCTCTTGGGAAGAGGCCCCGCCCCTAGCCCCGCCCTTTAGTCCTAAAAGGCCTCTCAGGAGAGATATAGAGGCTCAGCCCTATTTCATGCTCTTGGGAAGAGGCCCCGCCCCTAGCCCCGCCCTTTAGTCCTAAAAGGCCTCTCAGGAGAGATATAGAGGCTCAGCCCTATCTCATGCTCTTGGGAAGAGGCCCCGCCCCTAGCCCCGCCCTTTAGTCCTAAAAGGCCTCTCTGGAGAAATATAGAGGCTCAGCCCTGTCTCATGCTCTTGGGAAGAGGCCCCGCCCCTAGCCCCGCCCTTTAGTCCTAAAAGGCCTCTCAGGAGAGATATAGAGGCTCAGCCCTATCTCATGCTCTTGAGAAGAGGCCCCGCCCCTAGCCCCGCCCTTTAGTCCTAAAAGGCCTCTCTGGAGAAATATAGAGGCTCAGCCCTGTCTCATGCTCTTGGGAAGAGGCCCCGCCCCTAGCCCCGCCCTTTAGTCCTAAAAGGCCTCTCAGGAGAGATATAGAGGCTCAGCCCTATCTCATGCTCTTGGGAAGAGGCCCCGCCCCTAGCCCCGCCCTTTAGTCCTAAAAGGCATCTCAGGAGAAATATAGAGGCTCAGCCCTGTCTCATGCTCTTGGGAAGAGGCCCCGCCCCTAGCCCCGCCCTTTAGTCCTAAAAGGCCTCTCAGGAGAAATATAGAGGCTCAGCCCTATCTCATGCTCTTGGGAAGAGGCCCCGCCCCTAGCCCCGCCCTTTAGTCCTAAAAGGCATCTCAGGAGAAATATAGAGGCTCAGCCCTGTCTCATGCTCTTGGGAAGAGGCCCCGCCCCTAGCCCCGCCCTTTAGTCCTAAAAGGCCTCTCAGGAGAAATATAGAGGCTCAGCCCTATCTCATGCTCTTGGGAAGAGGCCCCGCCCCTAGCCCCGCCCTTTAGTCCTAAAAGGCATCTCAGGAGAAATACAGAGGCTCAGCCCTGTCTCATGCTCTTGGGAAGAGGCCCCGCCCCTAGCCCCGCCCTTAAGTCCTAAAAGGCCTCTCAGGAGAAATATAGAGGCTCAGCCCTGTCTCGCGCTCTTGGGAAGAGGCCCCGCCCCCACCCCTAGCCCCGCCTTTAAGTCCTAAAAGGCCTCTCAGGAGAGGTATAGAGGCTCAGCCCTGTCTCATGCTCTTGGGAAGAGGCCCCGCCCCTAGCCCCGCCCTTTAGTCCTAAAAGGCCTCTCAGGAGAGGTATAGAGGCTCAGCCCTGTCTCAGGCTCTTGGAAGGAGGCCCCGCCCCCTTCTGTAGCTCCGCCCTCTGTGTCCCAACAAGCGCCTCAGGAGAGGTATTTATTCTCAGCCCTGTCTCGGGCTCTTGGGAAGAAGCCACACCCATTCCTCTAGCTCCACCCCCTGTGTGTCCTAACAGGCGCCTCAGGTGCTCAGCCCTGTCTCCGGCACTTGGGAAGAGGCCCTGCCCCTCCTCTGGCCCCGTCCCTGTGTCCTAATAGGTGCCATCACCGCCCCCCTGGATTGCTGAAGCCCACCAGATCAAAACCATCACCTTGTTCTTTGCCTGGAAACTAATTGGCAGCCAGTAGAGTGACTTTAGGATGGGCGTGATATGCTCACTCCTGGATGTTCCCGTAACCAACCTGGCTGCTGTATTTTGAACCAACTGGAGCTTCCAAACTTGGTACAAAGGTAGCCCAATGCAAAGCGCATTGCAGAAGTGCAATCTTGAGATCACTACTATCTTCAGATCCTCCAAATCTAGGAAAGGGCACAGCGGACATATCAGCCGAAGCTGATAGTAAACGCTCCTGACACTTGTCACATCTATCTGGGCTGAGAGACGGATCCAAGAGAACCTCAAGCTGCAGACACAGTCTTTCAAGGAGTGTGTGACCCCATCCAGGACTGGTTGACACACCTCCAGCCCCAGATGAGGACCCTTGATGGCGATACTTCTGTTTTGTCTGGATTTAGTTCCAATGAATTCAGGGGAGACACGCCATCCTTATCTGAAGGCATGGGGAAATATATTTGGGGTCATCAGCATATTTATTTATTTATATATTTACAGTATTTATCTTCCGCCCTTCTTTCTCACCCCGAAGGGGACTCAGGGCGGATCACATTACACATATAAGGCAAGGATTCAATGCCTTAACATAGAAGAAAGACAAGACAAACGCGGGGCTCCGAGCTGGCCTCGAACTCATGACCTCTTGGTCAGAGTGATTTGTTGCAACTGGTTGCTCAACAGCCTGTGGCATACCCATGTCACCGCACCCCATGCCTATGGATGATCTCTCCTAGCGGCTTCATGTAAATATTAAAGAGCCTTACTCCATGAGTTGCTTCGATGCTGGATCTCAGCCTTTTCATGGAAAGCAGGGCTCTCGTCAAAGTGGGCTGAGCATGTTTTCACGGGGAGGGTGCCTCTTTTCCCTCGCTCCTTCCCTACACGGAGGCCACACGCTTCTCGCCGCAAACACGCACATGCACAGACCCCCTCCCCCTCTTAATGAGTTTCTGGAGGCCTTTATGGAGGCATGATCTCCCGTCAATATTCATTACACCCCATTATGTGGCTAAGCGAGGGTCTCTGGGGCGGGCGTGTGTTTGGGGGCGAAAGGACGCCGTCACATATTTGCACAGACAATGAGGAGCATCTTCCCCGTCTTGGCAAAGAAGGCGATGGCTCTCTCTCTCCACCCCCCCTCCTCCATTCAGGTCTCTTTGAGTATCTCTTCATTGTTTCCCTTGCGATAATTTCATTATCCACTTTGAATGCACCTTGCATGTTGTTACGCCGCGCTTAGCAACATGTGCCTGGCTTGTCTCCACAGCTGGGCACCTGACAGGATGGCGCAAAAGGAAAGAAAATAGGAAAGCTGAAATGCTAAAACACTCTTCTGACAGAGGATGGAGTGTGGCCTCTTATCTATTTGCGGATCTATTTATTGATTATTTCCATCCTGTTTTTGACAACAAAAGGCACCGGGGGGCTCCAAAGGAAAACAAAACGATAAAATCATCAGAACCGCAGACATAATTTAGTTTAACAACGTGCGTAGCTGTGTTCTGGGTATTTGTGCCAAATCTGGTCCAGTGAATGAAAATCCATCCTGCAGATCGGATATTTACATTGTGATTCATAGCAGGAATCATAGAATAGTAGAGTTGGAAGAGACCTCATGGGCCATCCAGTCCAACCCCCCGCTAAGAGCAGGATATCGCATTCTCGCAGTTGGTTCTCGCAGAAGGAGAGGCAGCAGGAGGACATTTTTGCTCCCTGGCTTCAGGTAGCAAAATGACAGTTATGACGTAGCAACGAAAATAATTTTATGGTTGGGGGATCACCACAACATGAGGCCGTGGCATTTGGAAGGTTGAGAACCACTGATCTATGCCGTCCTTTTCATTCTGTTTGTCTGTTTATGGATAATCTGTAGGATTCTAGCGGCAGCTGCTGTTTACCTCGCCTGTTGTAGGTTACCATACGGCACTACAACAGACTCCCATTCTTTATTGCCTTGTTTACTGCAAACGCATTGCCACAATCCAATATTTATAAAGTCTTTGTTTCCCCAGCCCTCTCCCATCCACCCCATATTCATCCCAGACCATGCCGGCCAAGTCTAATGAGACATGGACCCCCGAAACATCTGGATGGTGCTATGGTGGGCTGTATAGTGGACCTATTGACGTGCGTCTCTTATTCTCCAGGTTTGTGAGAGGAGCTGTTCCAAGCAATGTTTGTTCCACAAACATCCAAGAATTTCTTCAGGAGGACGAGAAGATGAAAGCCGAGGAGATGCCAGCACCCCTTCAAGATCCAGCATTAAACGGGCAGTATTGTGAATCAGTATAGGATCTTGGTCCTTTTGTGCATGATGTACTTGTATTTATATAATTACAGTTCTGTTTGTGTTGTTGTGCCTTCCCTCCCATGATGTCAGGGTGGCATTCATGCCTCTTCTCACCACAATTTCATTCTCACCACAACCATATGAGGCCAATGGCTCTGCGGGCAAGAACCGGGATTGTCGGAGTGCCAGTCCCGTGCTGTCATTGCTATTGCACATTGGCTCCCTTCCCTTGCTGTCAGACAGTCTGTTTTGTCTAGATCAGGGGTCCCCAAACTTTTTAAACTGGGGGCCAGTTCACGATCCCTAAGACTGTGGGAGGGCCGGACTATAGCTGGCAATAATAATAATAGAACAAGCACAAGTAAAGCACCCCTGACAGATGACCTCCCAGCCTCAATGTTGTTAATAATAATAATAATAATAATAATAATAATAGCACGGGTAAAGCACCCCTGACAGATAGCCTCCAAGCCTCAATGTTGTTAATAATAATAATAATAGCACAAGTAAAGCACCCCTGACAGATGGCCTCCCAGCCTCAATGTTAATAATAATAATAATAATAATAATAATAATAATAATAATAGCACTAGTAAAGCGCCCGTGACAGATAGCCTCCCAGCCTCAATGTTGTTAATAATAATAATAATAATAATAATAATAATAATAATAATAATAATAGCACAAGTAAAGCGTCCCTGACAGATGGCCTCCCAGCCTCAATGTTAATAATAATAAACAAGTGCAGGTGGTCCCGGTGGTGATCGGCACATTGGGTGCCGTGCCAAAAGATCTCAGCTGGCATTTGGAAACAATAGACATTGACAAAATTACGATCTGCCAACTGCAAAAGGCCACCCTACTGGGATCTGCATGCATCATCTGAAATACATCACACAGTTCTAGATACTTGGGAAGTGTTCGACTTGTGATTTTGTGAAATCCAGCATATCTATCTTGTTTGCTGTGTCACAATAAAATAATAATAATAATAATAATAATAATAATAATAATAATAATAATAATGATAATAATAATAATAAAGAGATTTGGAAGAGAACCCTTGGGGCACTTAGCCCAACCCACTTCTGCCTTTGTGCACCGAAAGCATAAGCAAAGCACTCCTGATAGATGGCCGCCCAGCCTCAATGTTAATAATAATAACAACACTTGGGAAGTGTTTGGCTTGTGATTTTGTGATACGAAATCCAGCATATAGATCCCGTTTGCTGTGTCATACTATGTCTTTGTATCAATAATAATAATAATAATAATAATAATAATAATAATAATAATAATAATAAAGAGGGTTGGAAGAGACCCCTTAGGCCATTTAGCCCAACCCCCTTCTGTCTTTGTGCCGTGGGGGCCGGATAAATGGCTTCGATGGGCCACATGTGGCCCGTGGGCTGTAGTTTGGGGACCCCTGGTCTAGAGAACGATTGTGCGTCTAGCTATGACGACCCAACCAAGTCTCCATCCTCCACCATTTGTGGAGAATGGACACCACCAGGAACTTCTCCCCTTTGCTCCTCCCTACCTCACACCCATTACCAATGGAAGGAAAACCTCTTGGAAGATGTTGTTAGAGCGCAACTCTTACTTGGAATTCATTAAGCATACAAGTCAAGTGTCGGGCTACATTTAACACCAAGAAAAGTACTTTACCCATGCTCAGAGGCAAGCATGTCGTGCGCCCGGGCTGTTCACTTTCCACCAGAACGTTCAAAAAGCATCTGGAACAGAAGCAAACGCGTCATGTAGAAGGTCTTAATGACACCTCCAACAGCTGAGGGAGGGTTTTGTTTGTTTCTAATGGACTGTTGGGTGACACATGTCACTTGAGGATCAGGTGCTGATGAGAGAAAGGCAGCTCATCACTAACAGCAGCTCATCACTAACAGAAAATAGTAAAGAGTCTGTCAATGCTTCTAATGCAAAGACACGGCTGGAGTTTTCTCAGCAATGCAGGAGAAAACAAACACCTCGGCTCAGGATCCTCCCCAAACTCAAACATCTCAAGAGCTTCTAGCAGGGCTGATTTATGCAGAAACATATAAGGTTTTCCGCACCCATTTCCTTCCGCACAAGTATGTTTTCTGTGCAGGGAATATATCTCAATCACGACGTGTTTTCTGTGCAGAAACACCACAAGCTGCTAATCCTCCAGAGCACTTGGGAATAGTCAAACAATGGGAGCATATGGCACAACAACCTTTGTTTCTCTTTCCAATGGTGTTGCCGAACCTATGAAATCAATAATTGAGAGCGCGCTTCCCATCCCGAGTGGAGTGCCATTATGTCCTGAAGGGTCTTCCGTGGCTCCTGATAAAACAGAGCAGAGCAGCCAAGACCGGATTGGTTTGCTACCTGGTTGTAGCTATGTTTTGGCAACAGTACCGTTGTGCACACCAAACGCTCACAAAGAAAGTAACGGGCTGTTCAGAGCAATGGGTTTGCTTTGCCTTTGCTCACCTGGAAAAAATGCAGTCGGCGTTATAGTGAATGCAAAAGGAGTTCAGTTTGTTGTCGAAAGCTTTCATGCCTGAAACCACTGGGTTGCGGTGAGTTTTTTCAGGCTGTCTGGCCATGTTCCAGTGGCATTCTCTGCTAAAGTTTCACCTGCATCTGTGGCTGGCATCCTCAGAGGTTTGTTCAGAGGTTTGTTGGAAATGAGGCAAGTGGAGTGTATATATATATGTGTGTGTGTGTGTGTGTGTGTGTGTGTGTGTGTGTGTGTGTGTGTGTATATATATATATATAAAATAGTGTCCAGGGTGGGAGAAAGAACCCTTGTCTGTTCGTTGCAATAGGAAGCTTGAATTAAGTAGCTCTGAAGTTTGCAAAGTCAATCAGTGAGGGTTTCTGCATTGAGGTAGCCTGGCCTCTTTTGCCTGGAGACATCTTCTATTTGGGAGGTGTTAAATAATGAACACCACTCAGAAAAAGGAGAACATCAGACAGCAAGCAATCAAGGGCCAGCTAACACCTCCCAAACAGAGGATGCCTCCAGGCAACAAAGGCCAGATCACCTCTATGCAGATACTTTCACTGATTGCAGCTGCAAGGCTACTCAATGCTAATCAAGCTGGCTAACTGCAACTTGCTTTACACAGACAAGGGTTCTTTCTCCCACCCTGGATATTATTCAATCCATATATATATAACGGCGCTCCATGCAGTCATGCCAGTGGCCACATGACCTTGGAGGTGTCTATGGACAACGCCGGCTCTTCGGCTTAGAAATGGAGATCAGCACCAACCCCCAGAGTCGGTCACGATTGGACTTAACGTCAGGGGAAAACCTTTACCTTTTACCTATACAGTAGAGTCTCACTGATCCAACCTAAATGGGCCGGCAGAACGTTGGATAAGCAAATATGTTGGATAATAAGGAGAGATTAAGAAAAAGCCTATTAAACACCAAAATAGGTTATTTGCAACAAATTTGACAGAAAAAGTAGTTCAATATGCAGTGATGTTATGTAGTAATTACTGTATTTATGAATTTAGCACCAAAATATCATGATGTATTGAAAACATTGACTACAAAAATGTGTTGGATAATCCAGAATGTTGGATAAGCGAGTGTTGGATAAGTGAGACTCTACTGTATATGTATACACACACACACACACACACACACACACTTGCCTCATTTCCAGCAGACCTCTATGAAGATACCCTCACTGACTGACTTTGCAGCCGCAAGGCTACTCAATGCTGTTCAAGCTTTCTAATTGTAACATTCACACTTGCTTTATACAGCCAAGGGTTCTTTCTTCCAGCCTGGACATTATTCCACACGTATATATACCCTCCACTGGCCTCATTTCCAATGGACCTCTGAACAAACCTCCGAGGATGCTTGCCACAGAGGCAGGCAAAACGCCAGGAAAGAATTCTAAAGGAACATGGCCACACAGCCAACCCATTTTAGTTTGTGTTTGAACTACTCACCATCAGGAAAGTGGACCAACGGGCGCCATCCCAAGACACCTTCCAATGCCAACACTAAGCCTCCACAAAATACTCGACTGTAGGTGAATTGCAAAAAAAGATTTATTGGAATGTCATCATTTGGCAAGATAAGTTTTTTTTTTTATCTTTTACACACCAGTGCACACGCACACACAGGCACACACGGATATCCCTGCTTGCCTCAGGATTTCTGGGGCAGGGGCCAATGGAGGGTGGGGAGCAAAGGGGAGACACTTAAGGGCACTTTTATGTTTCCATTTCCAGAAAGAGAGGCCAAACAGGCACTTCCAGACAACACGCTCCCTCACGCACCCAAAAACAGCCCAACCGTCCCATCTGAGACCGGATGAAGAAGGAAGGGTAGGGGGAAAGGCCGAAACGTCTCTTCAAAACACAGACACAACCACACAGCAGCATCTGCAAAGAAGCATCTTGGGGAGGGCGGAGGCGAGGGGAAGGCACGTGGCGCCCCAAAACTCTGCATCACCCCCTCCGCTCCACTTCCAAACGAAAGCGGAGCAACGGGAAGGCCCGGGCTAAGCTATGGGGAGCGGTTGCGTGGTATATACAAAGGGGAGGGGGCTTGTCACGCCAAGGCAAGGGGTCCGACCCAGAATCCCGCATTGGAGGAGAAGGAGTATTTCACCAGTGTATTTCACCTGTGTATTTCCCCAGTGACAGTGTTTACTTGCTTCATTCCTGGTTTGCATGTGAAACATGAACGTGTTCAACCAGACTTAAGAGTGTATTTGCAGTATGTGTCATACTTCTTTGATTGTCATGGCTCCATCCTGTGAATCCCGGGACCATTGGAGCCTCCAACGTTCTCACATTTGTGGTGCTCTCTCGAATCCAAACATCTTGAGAGAGGACCACGAATATGAGAACCACTACAACAAAGCCGAAGCCCCTGAACAGAGACGTTGAAGGTCTTCCTTAATCTACCAATTGTGGGTTCCATAGGGTGGAACCATGTCAGTAAAGGCGACATCAAAGTGCCATCCTTGTGTAGTGGCATCATCACAGTCTTTCTCCTGGCAAATCTTTGGCCCTTCAGAAATTACGGCTTAACTTCTGCGCAACTCAATACTTCGGACCTTGCGTAAAGAGGTATTCAATACCTCCCTACGCATTACTTTGGTCTTTAGATCCCAACGCTCTCCAGACAAGGATGGGGCTTGAGTAGACACTGACTGTTTGGAGGGAACCCTTAAGCACTCCCTCCACCGCTGGGCAGTCGTTGCCCTATATGCAAGGAAAAGGAGCTTTAGGATCCACTAGGATTACTTCATTGATAGCTCCGCCAGCATCAAAGAGGATCTCAGCCTACAAGTCAGCCAAGTATCACCAATGGTAAGAGAGTGGGAGAATTGTCACCCAAAACATCTAGGGATCCAAAAGGTGACCCTACTCCGCTTTTAATCCAACTCTAGCTATAAGCAAACCTCCAGCAGAGCCTTGAAACCAAGTCTTTTGAAGGCTTCTTGAAGACCATCATTGAAGACCACAATGACCAGTCCTTTGAAGACCATCATTGTCTTAGACCAGGCATGGGCAAACTTGGGCCTCCAGGTGTTCTGGACTTCAGCTCCCACAATTCCTAACAGCCTACCGGAGCTGAAGTCAACACCTGGAGGGCCCAAGTTTGCCCATGCCTGGTCTAAGACAATGATGGTCTTCAAAGGTCTTCAAAGGATTGCTCATTGTCTTAGACCATGCCTGGTCTAAGACAATGATAGTCTTCAAAGGTCTTCAAAGGACTGCTCATTGTCTTAGACCATGCCTGGTCTAAGACAATGATGGTCTTCAAAGGATTGGTCATTGTCTTAGACCATGCCTGGTCTAAGACAATGATGGTCTTCAAAGGTCTTCAAAGGACTGCTCATTGTCTTAGACCATGCCTGGTCTAAGACATTGATGGTCTTCAAAGGTCTTCAAAGGACTGCTCATTGTCTTAGACCATGCCTGGTCTAAGACAATGATGGTCTTCAAAGGTCTTCAAAGGACTGCTCATTGTCTTAGACCATGCCTGGTCTAAGACAATGATGGTCTTCAAAGGTCTTCAAAGGACTGCTCATTGTCTTAGACCATGCCTGGTCTAAGACAATGATGGTCTTCAAAGGATTGGTCATTGTCTTAGACCATGCCTGGTCTAAGACAATGATGGTCTTCAAAGGTCTTCAAAGGACTGCTCATTGTCTTAGACCATGCCTGGTCTAAGACAATGATGGTCTTCAAAGGTCTTCAAAGGACTGCTCATTGTCTTAGACCATGCCTGGTCTAAGACAATGATGGTCTTCAAAGGATTGGTCATTGTCTTAGACCATGCCTGGTCTAAGACAATGATGGTCTTCAAAGGTCTTCAAAGGACTGGTCATTGTCTTAAACCATGCATGGTCTAAGACAATGATGGTCTTCAAGAAGTCTTCAAAAGACTTGATTTCAAGGCTCTGCCCATGCCTGCCTTAGACCATCCAACCACAAAGTGATTATTCATAGGACCTCATCCTTGTGTTTCGACTGTACTGGTGGTGGAACCAGAGCCGGGAAAAGGTTGCCTTGTGTTGTCGAAGGCTTGCCTTCTTTCCAACCAGAAGTCCTCTCCAGCAAGGAGAGTCTGGGAGTCCCTGAGTCCAAAAAAGGATCGTTCTCAAGCTCTCCCCTTGCACCCTCAGTGCAAAGCAGCCCCTTCCAGAGCAATATTGAAGCCTCACTATACCAGGTGAAAAGGGGGAGGGGAACAAAGCCAAACCACCACACCCCCACCCCAAACCCTCTCCCATCCTTTGGCAGCAGGGAAGAGAAGAGCGGAAAGGCTGAACCTGAGAGCGGATGTAGTGAACGCCGAAGAAGAGTTGTTGCAACATATACACACACGCATGCCCGCCCACGGAGGATCAAGACAGGGGAGAAAGTGTCTCTTGGGGAAGGGACCCCAGCCCTGCTTGGCCTGCGCCAGCCTCTCCAGCGCCAATCGATCCTTCCCAGGAGAGAGCCGGCCATCACTTTGCCCCGCTGCGCTCTCAAGTCCGCTTGGCGTGGAGCATTTCGATCAGCAGGTTGTTGCAGGGGACCTCTCCGCTCAGGTGCTTGTGGTACAAATACTCCTCGGCCTGCATGCTGAGGGCCCGGATGTCGGCCAGCCGGAGCAGCAGCTGCCGGAATTTGTCCGTGGCGTGGGGATAGTGGCAGAGCGTGTACTCCATCAGGGCCGCGTTGGCCTTCTCTTGCGCCTCTTTCACCAGGCTCGAGTTCTCCACGTACTTCACATCTGCAGCGAGGAAAAGGGAAGCGGGACGGAGTTAGGAGCAGAATCCACCGGGAAAGCAAAGCTCAGGGACACACTTCCTCCGGGGTTCTCTGCACACTTCTCTCAGCTGTTCGTGGTAACGTCATGGCGTCTTTGTAAACTTTCTAGCTTCTGCTAAGTAAGGTAGAGCATTTGGGCCAAAGGATCCATATTAATTGATCCATGTACAATTAATTCGGAGAACAGATGCTCTCTAAAGCTTTAGGTGCTCTTACTGCCTGTTAAAGTGGATGCTAGAAATAATATCATAGGAAAGCTGACGGACACAACTTGGGGGTCACAACCAGGCATAGTGAAGACATCTGTCCTTGCGCTTGGCTACTCTGCTGTTGAATACGCATGGCCAGTGTGGGACACATCTCACCACGTTAAAGCAGTGGATGTGGCTCTTAATGAGACATGCCGCATTATCACTTCTGACACGATAAATATGCGCTGGCAGCCTGTGCATCTGAAGTTACTTTTGCTCTTCCTTTTCCATGGGTATTAACACTGCCCTTTGTGCTCATGATGTAAGATCTGGGCCATGGATTGTAAGTTCCTTGGAGCATGGCGCTATCTTCTTGCACTTTGTCATGGGCCACACTCACCGACACCATAACATCTTCTTTATATATAAAAACTAGCTGTGCCCGGCCACGCGTTGCTGTGGTGAAGTATGGT